>NC_090440.1:776653858-776956889 GCF_031143425.1 Pleurodeles waltl | reverse complement strand
CATGATCATAACCGCTCAATGAATCACCTTCACATTCTATGGTGGCCCTCTTGTACCATGCCCATTGCATGTGCACTGTGGATGGTTCCAGACAGGATAAAAATACTAAAGCATTCATCTCTAAATGGAAGACAAACTAGCGGTGTGTCAGAAACATTGAATTTCTACCATCCAAAGACAGTCCTCTGCTTTAGGGATCTGCCTTTCAAGAAGAAATAAGTGCTAACAGGTTTGTCATGCCACCATGCCACCACGGCATCCTAAAAGTGCAGTCCGTCATATTTTGTCATCAAGCTAGCTACAGCAATGAAGGGCAAATCATATCACTGGATGTAAACTTACCAAATGAGCTCCTTTTGGTAGTATTCATTAATTGCTTGTGGGAATGGAATCTTAAGATGGATGTGTAATGGCTCTGAAGAGCTGTTAGACCAGGTTTCCTGGACACCAGGGCACTCAGGGGTTACTATGCTCCAATCGCTTCAATGGGAGTGTTCCCCGCTGGTGTCCTGTGGCCCCCAGTATTGGTGGAACCAAAACTAAATACAGCACTTGACTCTCTCAGGGTAGCAAGACAGAGCAGTCCAACGCTTACTCAAGGAGATGAGGTGGGTTTAGTCATTCAGACTACAATGCACACAGTACTTCCAGCTAATAAGATAAATGGCCAGTCAGTTGTTTACTTTTTAAAAAGAAAAGTGTGTCAATGCACACAAGGGAAATATACTGCACTTAAAACTAGGATAAACAATAAAAAAAACTGATGTTTCTACAACCTTATGGACCAGAGTTTTGACCCCAAACAGTATTACAGTGCCTAGACGCTAAGCACCATAAACACACAATTAACATATAGACACACAATTAGCTTTCCATATTACAGATCATGCTGCACAGGGTTGCTTTTATTCGCTAGAGCATGATACCAATCTTTGTATTGCAATAATGTAGTTACATCATATGATGTGATGTCAAAAGTTCCAGATCAGACCCTGAACCTGCCACCTTCCTGTCCTCAGGGAGGACACCGCTCTAGTGGCATCAAGGATCTGATCACAGGTGCCTGATGTCTTGGCACAGTTTACTGGAGTCCTATTAGTCCAGTAGCACTGACTAGCTGTAGGATGGCAGTGGCTGGCAAGAGTGCCTGTACACCCTGATATCTCCAGAGATCCTAAAGAGAAAGGTGGGGGCCTGTACCACAGGACACCCTTCATCAGCTACAGATTGTAACTGGAAATATCACACAAGCTCCCACAGAACAGGGGAGGGATGTGAGCAAAGAGATCTCACCTTCAAGGACTGGGATCACGCCACCCCATCTCACTTTGTCTCTGTTGATGTGCTGCAAGTTTCCTTCTCTTGAGAAGCTGTCTGCACTTCCCTTATGTTCCAATCGGATGCCCCACAAGCCTAACATGACAGTGGGTTCTTAGCATTCAGGCTGCTGACGAAAGCACTTGCTCCTCATCAAACTGGCAAATTCCTTTGCAGCAGAAACCATCTGTCACAGAGAAAACTCTCTCAAGTTCAACCCTTATGGAGGGGGTTGCAGACATGGTAAACAAGCTTCTTCCCCTTGTCTTTACACCACATGCCTTAGCTGGCATCCTTGGATGCACCCAGTGTAGGCTACCTTGTCAGAACTGAATACCAGTTCTGAACAACAACTGACCAACTCACCTCTAATTGATAGGCTGATCCAATCAGAGGGTCTGCTACTTTTGAATTCTTGGTGCCCCTCCAATCATGAGGCACATTTGTGGCATATTCACTGTGTGTCCAAGGCATACAAAGGACGACTTACTGTCTTCCATGACATGCCCAGGGTACTAGACTAGGCTATTCCCCAGGGTTGAATTTTAATTAATTCATTCCAGACCAGGAGCCCCTGACCATCACCCAACAGAAAGAGGGGAAGGGTCCCTCCTAGCAGTTAGTACAGCTAAACACAGATAAGAGTTAGTGCCTACCCCACCAGACTTCTCCAAGCAATACTGAGGGGCATAGGAGTGCTGGAATGCCAAGCAGAACAGATCAGCTCACATTACATGCAATGCCTCCCTCACCATTCTATCCTAGGGAACCTACTGACTCTCCCACACACATCCCAGGCAGACAAAGGCCACAGGACAACAGGCAAAGACTGCAGAGACTTGATCAGGAGGGTGGTTAATAACCCCCTCCTGGAGAACAGGGAAGCAGGTATCCTGACTATAGATGTATTCCTACCACCACTGTCAGTCTACCACAGTCTGGGTAGAGAGGGCAGTAGCCACTCTCTGTGCGATTGGGGTGCACTATGCATGCCCCCTCAAACTCAGAGCTAAACTCTAGGGTCTCAATCCCTGTAAACAGTGGACATTGCATGATTGTCATTCTGACAGGGTAGGGATCTAGAAAACATACAGTAATGTTTAAGTAACTTGCTTGGAGATCATCATAAGTTAGGAGAAGCACGCTCTCCAGAGACAATCAGAAGACTTCCTTTCCCAACATATTCTTCCCTCCAGATCAGACTGGCAGGTGCTTACTGCCCAGTGGGAGAAGCCTGCTCATCTGATAGGGTAAAATGGTGGGAAAGGCCATTTAAACTGCTGTGCTGTAATCCTTCATTTTCCACAGTGAAATCCAGTCCCTGTAGAGATATGGACCACCTGAGCAAGTTTGGGTTCTCCTCCTTCATTGCCCTGAGCTACTTGAAGAGTTTGTGATCAGTATTAACCACCAACCTTGCGCCAAACAAGTGAGGCCTAAATCGTGGAAGGACCCACACTATGGCAAAGTATTCTTTTTCAACAGCAGACTAGTTCTGTTGGGAGTAGTCAGCGACCGGATGCTCTCTTCCCTTCTCATTAAACTGGGCAAAAACTGCCCCAACTCTCTTGTCTGAAGCATCTATCTACACAATGATGATCAGAATGTAATCAGGGGCCTTCAACACAGATGCATTGCATGCCGCTACATTTAATTAATCAAATGACGTCTGACACTCTTCAGTTCAGATAACCTTCCTGGGCTGCTTCTTAGAGGTCAGGGCTGTTAAAGGAGCAACTATGGTCCCATAGTTTGTTACAAAGATCCTGGAAGTAACTAGCGAGGCCCAAAAAGGCCCTTACCTGGGTCTGGGAATCTCCCAGTCCAGCACTGCCTGGATTTTAGCCTCCAGGGGGTGAATCTTACCATTACCCACCTGATGTCCAGGATAAACAACAAAGGACTGCCTAAATAGACACTTGGTTGCCTTGATGGTCAGTTTGGCTCCCTGTTTCCTGCCAACACCTGCTTCAGGTGTTCCATGTAGTCCTCCCAGGAGTTTCTGAATACAGAAATCTCATCCAGGTATGTCACATAGAACAGGCCTGACAACACATGGTTAACTAGATGCTGGAAAGTAGCGGGAGCATACTCCAATCCAAAAGGCATAACCTTAAATTGGTAGAGGTCCTCTGGGGTTAAAATGTTTCCTCCTTGGTACCAGGGCTTCAGGCAATCTGCCAGTAACAGCTCATTAGATTAAAAGTACTAAGGTATTTTGCAGCACGCAACCTATAAACCAGCTAACCAGCTCGGGAAAGAGGATGGGTATCCATTTTTGTCACAGTATTCAGATGGTGATAGTTCACACAGAAGGACAGGTCAGTTGACCCTTGCTTAGGTACTAACACCACTGGGCTGGCCCAAGAACTATGGGAGGGCTTAGCAACAGGCAGGTCCAGCATCTTGACCACTTCAGTCTTGATGCACTCTTGGACCTGGTCTGACATCCTGTACGACTTGCTCTTAATAGGCAGGGTGCATCTTGTGTTTATGTCATGGACACAGACAGGAGTCAGCCCTGGGATAAATTTAAAGTGATGGGAAAATCTCTGCAGCAGCTCTTTACACTCCACTTGCTCCACTTGCTCTTCAGGTATTAGTTCAGTGGCAAGCTTAACTCTCTCAACTGAACCATCCTTCTCATCATTTTGCAACAAGACAGTGAGCGGTTCACTCTCCTCTTCCATCTCCTCACCCTTTACATGTAAAGAAATTGTGTAATTCCTGTGAAAACATGGCTTCAGCCGATTGACATGCAACACCCTTTGGGGTCCCATGTGGCACCTCTGTCAACTAAATAGTTGACATCAGAAATCATTTAAACAACTTTGTAAGGGCTACATCGCTTCACTTCCAGAGTCTGGGGACAATTTTGCTTCATGACCCACATTTCTGGTCCTCCTGGTACCTAGTCAACATAGCCTTCTGGTCACACTATCCCTTCATCAGCTCCTGGCTGTCTTGAAGATTGTCCTTTGCTTTACTCATGAGCCGGGCCATCAGTCTTCAGAGGGCCTGGACATTGTCCACAACATCATGGGTATGGGAGTTAGGGTTGCCCTCCCAGCCCTCCTTGACCAAAGGCAAGGCACCTTGGACAGGATGCTCAAAAAGAAGTTCAAAGGGACTGAACCCTTCTCCTTTCTCCCTGTAAGCAAACAACAGCCATGACAAGAGGAGATCCTACTTCCTTTTGAGAGGATCAGACAGAGTCCCCATTATTCTGTTTAGGGTCTTATTGAAGTGCTCCACCAAACCATTGGTCTGGGGGTGGTAAGCAGTGGAGAAGTGGTAAGTCACACCTGGCTCTTCCCACATGGCCTTCTTCTAAGACAAAATGAAGTTTGGCCCCGTATCGGAAACCACAGTCTGAGAAAATCCAACCCTGGAAAAGATCCATAGAAGAGCCCTAGCCAACCCTTTGGCAGTAGTGCTCCTTAAAGCCACTACCTCAGGGTATCTGTTGATATGATCCATCATGACAAGAATGCATTTGTTGCCTGAGGAGGATAGAGGGTCAAATGGACCAGCGATATCAATTCCCACCCTCTCAAAGGGTACCCCCACAACAGCTGGGGCACCATTGGTGCCTTCGTCTGGCCACCAGTCTTGCCTTCTGGCCTGACAGATCAGACAGGTATGGCAAAACCTCTCCACATGCTGACAACTCCTGGCCAGTAAAGGGAGGTGCTAAACTTCCTTTTGTCTTTTTGATGCCCAGGTGACCCACTAAGGGTAAAACATGGGCTACCTGCAACAGGAAATTCCTGTGAACCTAAGGAACCATCAACCTTTCACTGGCTCCTGGCTCTGGGTCAGTGGGATCACTGAAAAGGAGTCCATCTTCCCAAGCCACCTGTGCTTTCCAACTAGTCTAGTAGAGACCTGTTCCTGAGCAGTGTTCCACAGGTGCACAAGTGTAGGACACTCAGCCTGTAATGTACAAAACTCCTCACAGGATGGTCCTTCTGCCACAAGCAACTCCTGCAGCAGTGGCACGGACCCAGACTCCAACACCTTACCTGCCTCTGGATGCTTACCCTCCTCTCCAACTGGAGCAGGAGACGCAGACATCAGGACAGGTGCCTTCTCAGTGTCTGCCCTTAGTTCTTGTTCTGGCCTACTCCTCTCTAGTTTCTCTTTCTCTAGCATGGTCCCCACCTCACTAGGAATCAGTTTTACAGACCGTCCCCTAGTGAGCATAGCTGATGAAACCCAGGCCAAATAGTCCTCAGGGCCTGGTAGTAATGCCGGTTAAACCAGGGCATTCCCCAGAAAGCACCCAGCACACTTCTTCTATTGCACCCCCACCTTAACCATGGCCTTCTTGCCATTCACCTCTACCTCCACTCTGGCTAAAGAGCACTCCATGTCATCACCGCTTGGAACTGATAATCTCCTCAGGTTTGAGATATTTCAGTTTAATCATAGTCCTGTGGGCACCAGTATACCTCATGGTAGGCACCTTCCTTCTATTGATACTTGCCACACTCATACAACCCCTCGAGTAAGGAATGAATATGATTAAGGGCCTCAGGTTTGAGTTCCCAGATGTCCCTGTTGATTAAGTTAAACTTGGTTGGGCCTCCCTTCATGTCTGCCCCCACTTAAAGCACACTTGCTATCACAGATGCCACTGGCACCACGTCCTTCACTGGGCAGTCTGGCTTTAAGTGTCCCTCTCGGTGACAATTATAGCATTTAATCACCTTGAGAGTGAAATGATCCTCCTTTCCCGTCCTGGTGCTGACACGAGGCCCTGCTCCCCTTGGACTTCTGTCCTGGCAGAGAGCCTTGGTAATTGTTCTGGGCCTATCCCCCTGGGTTACGGTCAGGCTGCTGGGAATTCTTCTCCTCCTTGGGCATGGAACTGTGGTGCTACTGCCCCTTGTTCACTCTGTTGGCACTTATCAGCCAACACTGCAAGTTTCCCTGGATCCTTCTGAGCAAGGTCAGACAAATACTGTCTGAATAGGTTAGATCATTCCTCCCAGAGATGCTATGCTATCATAACTTGATTTAGGGACTGGTAATCATTAGTTTCCATCTCTCTCTCTCACTCATTCCAGTCTCTCACTATGTCATGGACCTAATTCTCAAAAGGAACTCCATCTGCCTTCTTGTTCTCATGGAACCTCTGCGCGTACTGGGCTGTTTACAACCCAAACCATCTAATAACATCAACCTTAATGCACTAATACATTAGACTGTCTCTCTCGGGCATCCTTGCAATGACTTTAGACCTTTACCAAGGGAGGTGATTCCGTAGAGTCTCTACTCTGGGCTGACCATTCAGACATTCAGCCTTACATGCAAGATCAAAAGCACGCATCCAGCTGAAAATATCAGTGCCTGGGTGTAGGAAGCTGGCTCTTTATATGATATTTCAAACCAAGATATATCATTCCAAGAGTGCTTTTAGGGGGCCAGAGTTTTATCACCTCTGACTGTTAGGCTGATCCAATCAGAGGGTCTGTTACTTTTGAAATCTGAGTGCCCTTCCAATCATGAGGCACATTTCATGTTTACTCTGTGTCCAAGGCATGCAAAGGATGACTTACTGTCTTTCATGAAGGCCCTGGGTACCATCCTAGACTATTCCCCAGAGATTAATTCTTATTAATGACATGCCAGAAGGTCATGACCATCACTCAACAGAAAGGGGAGAGGGCCCTCCTAATAGAGTTACTGCAGCTAAACACAGATAAGCGCAAGTGTCTACCCCCAGCCCAGCAGACTTCTCCATGGAATATAGAGATGTCAAGAAGAACAGCTCAACTCACTTTAAACACAATGGCTCACCTCACTGTTCTCACCTAGGAAGACTACTGACTCTCAAACACACATCCCAGGTAGGCAAAAGGACCACAGGCAAAGAAGACTGCACAGACTTGATCAGGAAGGTGGCTAGTAGCCCCTCCCCCAGGGTACAGGTATCCTTGGCTATAGGTTTATCGTTACCAGCACCTGCACACAATAGGGAGAAATTACATCCCATTCTGCAGCCTGTAGGTACTAGATGAGTAAATTGTATTACTCATAAACTGTTTTTAGGCTGGGGAGCATGGTGTATTTCCCATCTTGGATAATGGGCATTACAGAGGCAAGTTCTTCTCCACTTTTAATGTCATATTAATTTGAAATTTCCGTCTGACTCTTCTGGGCCTTGCCACAGCAATAAAGTCGATAATGAAAATCCTGCTCGCTCAAATATTTTAAAGTCCAAATTAAGTCATTAATGATGTTATGACAAAAAAAAGCCAAACATTTCAAGTAGTAAAATAAATAAAACATGATCCTGTTGTCTTTTCAACCATGAACTTAAACAGTTGGTTGAACTTCTGCAAATTACAAATGCATCCCAATGACTCTCAAATTCTTCTTACCCTAAATGAGGATGACTGTTCATCTGCCAAAAATAGCCAAATGGGCCAACCTTTTGAAGTGAAACCCATAAATGTAATTGAATTTTCTAACCAAGCCCAACCTTTCTGGGATGCCAGACATTGCCCCCAGCATGAGCTCTTGTCCTTAAAAAAATTAAATTCTGAGGAATGTCAGTTATGACTGCCTCAGGCATACTGTAGGCGTGATTGAGGCTGTCCCACACCATCACCCATCAATGAGGAGTTCTGAGTTGGTTGCTTTGTCATTTTTGCTTCCTCGTCTAGTAACCTTGATCATTGCCTTGATTTCCTCTCACTTAGATCATGTTAGTGGGAAACACCTATTGAATCAAGATTAGGTTATTGGAATATATCTTGCTTCCCCTATTATTTAATCTCTTGGTTCCAGCTCGTCATGAGAGAGGCAGCTTTTTTCCTTGATAAAAGGTCTCTTCATTGTTTGCCTATACACTGCATTCTGCTGGTCGCTACTGCACATGGCATTTCAGTCCAGGAATCATACTCCATTTGAGCACTGTTATGCCTTTTTAATGTTAAATAAGTTAAACAGTTAAAATTTGGCATATTTTTGAGTTGTCTGGCAAATGCCTAACATTCCAAGGGGCATAGGCATTTACTGTACCCCTTGGGCAGGTGGCGAAGTGTTAGGTGGCGGCCTGGAGGACCGACCTGGGCAACCTGACTGGATCAAAGCAGTAGAGCTGAGAGGCGGGGCGGCCTGTGAGAGCGGGTGAGGTCGCAACCACGGAGGGCAGAGTTAGTTTCACTTTGTGGACTCTGTCGGGAGTGGCTGCGGGGGGAGTGTCTCGCTGATCGCCTAGAGCATGCACAATAGGCAAAGCAGACGAAAACCAAGTAAAGCTGCAGTTTGACCGGCGCAAATCAGCGGACCTGCGAGTGATGGTGCTGAGTCTGGTCTGATTGGGGGATCTAGCGTGTCCTCAGGAGAGGAACAAGATTTGCAACAAATCTTGGTGGCGATGCAGCATAGCTTAACCCAGATTGATGGTAAAATAGGTTCCCTCGCCTACCGCATGGACAGAATGACTCAGCGCTTGGATAAACATGTGGAGTGGCTCGACCAATCGGAGAGGCGAGTATCTGAAGTGGAGGATGGCCAGGCGGAGCTGTCCACTGGTCATGCTAAGCTGAGTAAAGAATTAGGCTCCTTACAAACTAAAGTGGATGATTTGGAAGCTAGATCCCGGAGGAACAACTTGCGCATTGTGGGGGTCACTGAGTCCACTGCGAAAGACAACATGGAAGGCTTCATTGAATGCTTGCCGCTGCAGCTACTAGGACGAGCCACCTTCTTCGATCTCTTTGTGGTGGAGAGGGCCCGTGGCTCCTTGGTGACCCGTCTGCCTCCGGTGCCCCTCCGTGTCCCATTATAGCAAGGCTGTTGAACTACTTCTAAACAGTGCTAAAGTGCATATGCTCTCTCCCTTTAAACATGGTAACATTGGATCATACCCAATTGGACTATTTAATTTACCTATAAATCCCTAGTAATGTGCATTGTAGATTAAATGCTACTAGTGGGCCTGCAGCACTGGTTGTGCCACCCACTTAAGTAGCCCCTTAACCTGGTCTCGGGCCTGCCATTGCAAGGCCTGTGTGTGCAGTTTCACTGTCACCTCGACTTGGGATTTAAAAGTTCTTGTCAAGCCTAAAACTCCCCCTTTTCTACATATAAGTCACCCCTAATGTGTGCCCTAGGTAACCCCTAGAGCAGGATGCTGTGTGGGTAAAAGGCAGGACATATACCTGTGTAGTTTATATGTCCTGGTAGTGTAAAACTCCTAAATTCGTTTTTACACTTCTGTGAGGCCTACTCCCTTCATAGGCTAACATTGGGGCTGCCCTCATACATTGTTGAAGTGGTAGCTGCTGATCTGAAAGGAGTAGGAAGGTCATATTTAGTATGGCCAGAATAATAATACAAAATCCTGCTGACTGGCGAAGTTGGATTTAATATTACTATTTTAGAAATGCCACTTTTAGAAAGTGAGCATTTCTTTCCACTTAAATCTTTCTCTGCTTTACAATCCACGTCTGGCTAGGTTTAGTTCACAGCTCCTTGTGCATTCACTCAGACACACCCCAAACTCAGCCTCACTTGCATACATCTGCATTTTGAATGGGTCTTCCTGGGCTGGGAGGGTGGAGGGCCTGCTCTCACACAAAGGACTGCCACACCCCCTTCTGGGACCCTGGCAGACAGGATTGAACTGAAAGGGGACCTGGTGCACTTCTTAGCCGCTCTTTGAAGTCTCCCCCACTTCAAAGGCACATTTGGGTATAAAACAGGGCCTCTGCCCTACCACATCAGACACTTGCTGGAGAAGAAACCTGAACCAGAACCTGCATCCTGCCAAGAAGAACTGCCTGGCTGCTCAAAGGACTCACCTATCTGCTTTCTACAAAGGACTGCTGCCATGCTGTTGGCCTGCTGCCTTGCTGAACTGTTGGCTGGCTGCAAAAGTGCTCTCCAAGGGCTTGGATAGAGCTTGCCTCCTGTTCCCTGAAGTCTCAGGACCAAAAAGACTTCTTTTTTTCATTTGGACTCCTCGTGCGTCGAACAATTCGACGCACAGCTTGCTCCGCGGTGAGAAAATCGCCGCACATCGATCCAGAAAGACGCTGCTCAATGCGACGCCTACGGTGCAACCGGAACTTCGACGCATGGCCTCGCATAGACAACGCCGCCCGACTTCCAGAGAGGAAATCCACGCGACGCCTGCCGTGAGAAAGAAAATTCCACGCACAGCCTCCCGGAACGACGCATAGCCAGATAACAAGCCGAGGAATCCACGCACAGATCCTGGGACATCTGGTAATCCTGCGAACCATAGAAGGAGTCGGCCCGCGTGCCGGAAAATGACACACGTCTTCCCTGAGTGAAAAATAACAACGCAAGTCCGTGTCTGAAGAGGCGAAACCGACGCACACACCATATTTCCTCCCGCAGAACGACGCACGTCTCCCCGTGTGAAAAATAACGACGCAAGTCCGTGTGTGAAGGGGCGAAACCGACGCACACACCATTTTTCAATGCATCTCCTCCTCTGCGGCCCTCTGCGGAAATTTTCCACTCCAAACCAGGTACTTTGTGCTTGAAAGAGACTTAGTTTGCTTTTTAAAACTTAAGACACTTTATATCACTTTTCAGTGATATTTCTCCAAATTATTTTTGCATCTTTTATTGTGTTGATCTACAAATATCCAGATAAATATTCTATATTTTTCTAAACACTGTGTAGTGTATTTTTTTGTGGTGCTATATTGTGTTATTGTATGATTTATTGCACAAATACTTTACACATTGCCTTCTAAGTTAAGCCTGACTGCTCGTGCCAAGCTACCAGAGGGTGGGCACAGGATAATTTGGATTGTGTGTGACTTACCCTGACTAGAGTGAGGGTTCTTGCTTGGACAGAGAGGGTAACCTGACTGCCAACCAAAAACCCCATTTCTAACAGTGGGCTTATGCCCCCGTCGATGCGCGAAGCGATGCTGATCACGATGCTTAAGCCGGGTAAGCCCTCAACGCAATGCTCATCCTACCAACCGTTGTCATTACTAAATGTGGATGTTAAAATCTATGCTAAGATTCTGGCGTATCGCTTGGCCAAATTGATGCCGCGGCTGGTCTGGCCAGAGCAATCGAGGTTTGTTCTGGGCCGTAGTCTTACTATGAACCTCCACACGCTGTTTGGAACAATTCAGAATATAAACCCAGAGCTGAGGGCAGTGGCATTTTTTCTGGACGCTGAAAAGGCGTTTGATTCGGTGGAGTGGTGCTTCATGAAGGCAGTATTACAGCGATTAGGAGTGGGAGATATTTTTCTGCGTCTAGTGTCAACACTGTATGGGGAACCATCAGCCAGGCTAAGAGTCAATGGAATAGTGACTGACGCTTTTCAAATCACTAGAGGCACCAGGCAGGGGTGCCTGTTGTCACCCCCTTTGTATGCGCTTGTGGGAGAACCCCTGGCGTGTGCCTTGAGAGAGTACCATGGGCATCGTGGCCTCTGCTTTCAGAATCATACTCTCATACTCTCGGTTTATGCGGACGACACATTATTATATATCAAGGACCCGCAGAGCAATGCTGATCCGGTTCTACGGGAAATTGCGAGGTATGGCACAGTCTCTGGTCTTAAGGTTAACTGGAGCAAATCCATTATGTTCCCCCTGACTCCGGTGACTGTACAGGTAGATGTGGGGTTCCCTCTCAGGTGGGAGGAAAGTTTGGTACGGTACCTGGGTATTAGGGTCCACACGGGTTCCAAAGTAATGGCGGCTGATAATTTTTATGCTACGCTCAAGACACTAGCAGGTGACGTGGAGAGGTGGATCAGAGTCCCGCTATCTTTGATTGACCACATAGCTCTCATGAAAATGGTGGTGGTCCCTAGGTTTTTGTTCCTTTTTCAGAACATCCCTGTGTTGCTGCTGAAGGCATGTTTCACGGCTTTGAGAGTGTAACTTATTAAACTAGCGTAAACAGCCGTGAGTAAGAAGGTGCACCCTGACTCTTCCTTACGAACTGGGTGGACTTAATTCCCCAGATTTGGAGACCTACTATACGGTCGCCCATGTTGCAGTTGCTCATACCTGGATCCACGGGTCTTATGACACTCCGCTTTTAAAAATAGAGTGTGAGCTGGTGTCCCCGGTTCTGTTGCAGAGAAATATTTCATGTTCCAAACAGGCTATGGAGAGTTTGCATCTCTGAACTCCACCACACGGGCCTGGCACAGACTGCTATATAGACTAGGACTGGCCCTGCTGTACTCTCCACATGTGCCCTTGGAGTGGTGTGCTTGGTTTGAGTTATGGCGCAACAAAAGTTTAAGACAGGCTATGCGCACTTTGAAAATCACCACCATAGGGGATTTGTTTAACAAGGCTGTTATGAAAACATGGGATTTGATAGAGGAGCTGGCCAATGGGCCGACTGCATTGCTCCGGTACCAGTATTACAGAGTAAGGCACGCTATGGCAGCGCTTTTGGGGTAGGATATGCGGGAGACCCCAGATATGCAGGCCTTGTTCGCGGTACTAACGAATGACCACACACACATACAGAAGACACATATACATTAGCTGAAGAAAGCCAGGGTTGAGTGGCAAGGGGATTTGGGGTTACAGCTAACAGATGACCAGTGGCGTTACTGCTGTTCTTTGACTCATACGATCTCTTTGGATGGCCGGCATTATTTGATACACTTTAAGTACTTAAACAGAGTATATTACACTCCCCTCAGACTCCATAGAAATGGATTACGCACCAGTGCCAATTGTCCCAGGTGAGGTGAGGACCAAGTGGTTTTTTTTCACATGTCCTGGGCCTGTGCTGTGGTGCAGCATTTCTGAGGATTAGTGTTCAGGGAACTGGAGGGAATAGGTTGACAACAGCTCAGTCATGAACCGATACTGGCACTCCGAGGCTGGGATAGAGAATTACTAAAATTGATTAGATGGTTGGTGGCTATTGGGTTGCTACTAGCCAAACGTGGCATAGACATGCTCTGGGATTGGGGTCCAGTGCCAACAGAGAAAGAATGGCATAGAGATATGGTGTATTGTAACACACAAACAGATACCTATAGTGCACTGCTCCCCCCAACTAATAGGCCTGCGAAGCACTGGGATATTTATAAGCAATATTTGATCGGTAAAGAAACTGGTGAGCCGGAGGGTGTGTGAGCCCATACTTGTGTGGGCGGAATGATCGGATATGTGATGGATTGGGCCTGGATATTTAACATAATAGCAATGTGGAGACCCCCTGTTCGGGCTATTTAGTCAGCTGCTGCAACTGCATGATTATGTGGTATTTGTCAATATGTACTGTAAATGGATGCAATTGCTTTTTTGTATGTGGAAGTGTTAAAGAGCACAAATAAAAAATGTCCATTGCCAATCTTCACAAAAAATGACTTAACTTCCTGCCTTCTCCCTAATTCAATCAACCTTTCAGGACATTCCATTGTCCCAATGTCTCCAGGAAACAGCAGATACAAACAGGGTATTGACCCAGTCAAGGTTATTGCCTGTATAGGCCTATTCAGACCAAAAAAAGGCCTTTGGCTAGAACACCTCGTCCACTGAAACTTACAAGAGAAGATAAAATCATATACCTTATCCAGCACCCCATTCTGCCAGTGAGTTCAATCATGCTCAGATCTAGATGACTCAGACATTCACATAGCATTCACACAACTCGTAGGCCCAACCTTGTGCACATCCTACTACCTACCACATCCTCAAACCTCAGATCTCATAGTCTAACTCATGCTCATTAACTCTCACCTTATAGTTCTCCATGTACTAGACATCGCAAACTCATCACCATATACAACATTGATGTCATCTGCATCATGATTCCCCCCACATCCACACACATTCTAAACTTCTGTCTTCCTGCAAAATACAGCATTTATCATGTGGAATACACACATTAGAAGGGAGGAGGTCTCACCACTCATTACCAAATATAGCATTGATATCCTCTTCATCATGAGACCTTCCCTTCATCCACACTCATTCTAGATTTCCGTCTTCCCACAAGCTACAGCATTTATCATGTGGACCACACACATAAGAAGGGAGGAGGCCTCACCATCATCCACAAGCCTTCCTGGTCCTGTACCACAGGCAAGTAAGTAACACTTAACTCGATGGAGCAGCTGACATGCCATTTCCCAAACTCTGTTACTCAGATTGTCACCTTCCATCTCATCCATAGGCCTCCTTGGCAAAACAAAGACTTCACTGTTGAATTCTCAGATGTTCTCACCTCTTCGTCGATCCAACATGACCACAACACTCTCTTGGCTGACTGCAACCTCCCACACAATTGAAGATACAAAAAAACAAGAGGAATTTTGGGGGCCCTAGGCAACACATATTTTGGAGCACCTTGGTTGTAACAACTTTGAATTTTGTATTGCCTATTTTCTGCTAATTAAAGCCTGCATGATGGCAAACAACCTTTCAGAAATGTGGTACACACAAAAACAATTTAAATGTATTTTCTGGGGCCCCAGAATCCTTAAGATGACACAGGGCAAAGAGATAGAGGTAAGCGGAAAGATTGAAATATAGAAATAAATATAGAGTTTTCTTTCCCAGAAGCACATCATCTTTGCAGTGTGTTGTGTGATTTAGAACAGAACATTTTTGACTCCCCGATGACTCTGTATCAATATATGATGTAATCATTAGAATAGAATCTATGAGCATTTGGTTTAGAATGTTGGAGTCCACAGGTACATGCAGATAAATAACGATGTGTGCTTTACAGCTCTGTTTGTGGCCTAGGTATTCAGCAGGTACCAGGCTGGGGAAGATGCTACACCAGGCAACAAAATAGGCGATAAGTAACCTGAAGAAGAAAGTGCTCTCCTGGAGAGTTTGTCTTAGTCCAATCAAACTGCTCGTGAGTGCTATGTGTGCGTTTTTCAAAGTGCGCAACTCCAGCTGGTGTGAAGCATGTGATTGGAAAGAGAGGTTCATGGAAAAGTCTAGACATCTTTGGTCAAAAAAACTACAACCAAGATCATACAAAAAGGTACCACGTCTTACCGGAGTTTTGATAAGTGGAGTATTAGACCACCGTACAAGAAGACCCAAGAGGAAGCACTGGGGTTGTGCTTACTGAGCTGTCCCATATCTGAAGTGGCATACCACCAAAGCAGCCAGGTGGGAGCTCAGAACAACTCCAAAGGTCTCCATGAGTGACAGAGTTCTGATGGAGGCCAAGAAGAATGATTTAGAATGGAACCTTTCTGATTCCCCAAGGACACTGTATCACTCTGTGATGTACTCCTCAGAACAGAATCTATGAGCGTATGGTTTAGAGTGTTGGAGTCTATAGGTACAGGCAGGGGAATAAAGACGTGATTTACAGCTCCATGTGTGGCCTAGCAATTCAGTGGGTACCAGGCTGGGGAAGACACTACATTCTAGACCTGGATGTTCAGCACCTACCTGAAGCTCAACCAAACCAAAACAGAATTCCTGGTATTTGCTGAGCACAACAAACCAGAAACATTCTAAGCTTGCCTCAAAAACATGAACTTTGAACCCTTTGAACCCCATCTTTCACTGAATACTGAGTCACCTGGACACAGATCTCACCCTCCAGAAACACACTGTCAAAAACAGGCTGCTACCAGCTCTATCTGCAAAAGAAAGGAAAACTGTTTGCATGGCAATGTGCAAAAGCAGCATCAGAACTGTTGTTCAAGCCGTCAACCTCTTACATCTGGATGTGGTAACACCCTGCTCCATGATCTCCAGACTCCACACTGGCATTCCATAAAGGCATCCTTCATACTGCAACACATTTCATCCATCTAATGAAATACGATCACATCAAACCCATCAAGATGGAACTCCATTAGCTCCCCATGCCAACATGCATCGTCTATCAAACCAGCTGTATCATTTGCAAAACTGGCAGGACCAAAACCCAAGATTATCTTGCAGACAAACTCATCATGTCTGGCGATTTTCCACACACCCACAGCCAAACACTATCAGACTGCATAATAAGAAGTGTGCAAAAGAAAAATAAGGCAGTACGCCTGGTCCATCAATGCACATAGGATATGGAACAACATCCCTGTATCTATCATGCCTGCCCCATTGTTTCTCCAATTTAGGAAATATTTTAAGACTCACCTTTTTATAACACTGCATAAGAAGACATTCATTGTCAGTAACCAAGCCACATCTCCTATCATTTGTTGACTTTAAGCTTGTCTTTATGCTGGAGAGAGTGCTCCCCTGCTTCTTGGCTAGGTTTGTGCTATATAAATACTATATACAAACATACTTTGAAGTTGCTCTGGGTACTCTTATGAGATTTCATATCCACTGAGACGAGTTATATTTTTAAGGATATGCTTACTATCTGTTTCATAAATTTTCTTAAACAAATATGAAAATGATGTAGGTGTCACCTACGGTTCCATTTGGCATTCATTGCTAATGCCCTTAAACCTTAGGATCATGTACTTTTATGCCAGCATCACTTTTCTTTTCAAGGTTTATGTAGAGTACTTTTTTAACTGTGCACAATAAGGGGGTCATTATGAGGTGCCGCCCACCACACTCATTTCCCCCACTTCACTGCCAGTGTGGTGAAGCCCCCACCAGCCCTATTATGGTTTTCCTGTTAGGCCGGAGGGCAGAAACAGTGTTTTTGCCCACCGGCTCAGCTGGAAACAGAGCCTTTACATTGACGCCCGCTCCTAATAGCGCCAGCGCCACTGTGGCGGTGCGGCGGGTGCAGCAGTATCCGTCATGCATTTCACTGTCTGTAATTCGGGCAGTGAAATGCATGATGGGGCTGTGCATGGGGTGCCTGCACTGCCCATGCGAAGTGCATGGACAGTGCAGGGGCCCTCAGGGGGCTCGAGTTACCCATTCCGCCAGCCTTTCCCTGGTGGTGTAAACCGAGAAGAAAAGGCTGGTGGAATGGGACTCATATTTCCCAGGGCAGCGCTGATTGCAGCGATGCCCTGTCGGATTTGAAATTCCGAGACCGCCAAGCTGCCTGGTGGTGGCGGCGTTTCCACTGTGGTGTCTCTGCCAGGGTCATAATATGGCGTGTGGACTACCACTACTGCGGCGGTGGTCCGCCCGCCAACCGTGAGTCTTGTGGTCCATGAGGGCCAATGTTCTTCGTTAATCACCATTGAGTCATAGCTTGAGAACAAATAAAGATAAGTCAGTGTATCTATTCAAATATCAAGGCTGCATCCTTGTTCTTGTTTGACCCTGATGTATTCAATGCTCTGAGCTTTCTTGGATGCGGCAGAAACAAAAGCCAATGTCTACACATATCTCTGTATTTTTCTGTATTTTAACTTTGGCAATATTGCTGTTCACCTAACGATTTGAATGGTTACATTTATATTTTGGATAAATTGTTGTATTTATATTTGGATTAAAGTGATCTTTAGCATTAACTGTAACAGGGAGAGTCTTAAGTGGTGGAGCAGGCCCGGACCTTTGAAAAATCCTACAGATGTTTGAGAAAGGGGGGCCCTCTCTAGCCTCCACCGGAGCAGCCGACCAAATCTTGGACTGAGACATCACTTGCAGCTTTGATCCATGTAAGAGAGATGGCAAGTGAAGTGTAGGATAGACAGATGGTGGAGTGAGCCTAGGGGTAACTGTCAGCTGCCACCCACTATCCTTCAGACGTTACTGGTTGCTGCTGTTTCCTATTTTATCCAAATGCAAATCCCTTCATTTTGTAACTCTGATTCACTAGAGAGAGCCAAAAACTCTGCTTTTTGGAAGGGACTGTCTGTCTTAAGATTCCACAGGGCAAAGAGGAGCCCTGCATTGTTTGCCTGCACCTGGTCAGCACTTAAAAGTACAGTAGAAATCCTGCAGTGTGGGGAGCCCCAAACTCTGCATTTTGGAAGGGACTATGGGCCTGATTCTAACTTTGGAGGACGGTGTTAAACCGTCCCAAAAGTGGCGGATATACCACCTACCGTATTACGAGTTCCATAGGATATAATGGACTCGTAATACGGTAGGTGGTATATCCGCCACTTTTGGGACGGTTTAACACCGTCCTCCAAAGTTAGAATCAGGCCCTATCTGTCCTAAGGTTCCAAACGACAAGGAGGAGCACTGTAACATTTTCCTGCACCGGGTCAGAGTTTAAAAGTGCACTCTGAGTCCCATGGAGTGGGGTGCACCTATGCCAGCCCTGGGCAAAGCCCAGTCCTAGGGCGGGCCTGTATGCACCTGTCAGTGCCTGAAAGAGGCTGGGCTACCCTTCAAAAATCTTGCCTGAGGACTTGGCTAAGTGGTTCTCTATTGTACTTCAGTAATAAACATGCGTTATTTAATACTTAAACAAAAGGTGTCTCTCTTTTGGTCACATGAAAGGGCATTCTGCGTTGTCGAGATAGGGCTGGTGTCTCTAGCCCTAGGTGGGGAGGGCTAGTTTCAACATTTGCTTTCACCCACAAAAAAAAGCACAATGGGTAAAAGAAAGGCTATCGTGGGAGCAACAAGTAACACAAAGCCTAAAAGGTCTTTAAAAATGGCACACAGTGATCAATGTGTGAAGGACAGCATTGACAATTTACTTGTTGAATGTGTGGACATTTTGAACTCTCCTCTCCCTTCGCCATCCGATAGCTTGACTTCGCACGCCAGCCCCAGAGGAGTAAAAAACAGAAGCGTATACGCACAATTTTTTAGCATGGGTGGTCATCCTCACCTTTGATCTCCAAGAGTGGGGGTCTGGATCCTCTTCCTAATGACATAGAGGGAACGCTCAACCCCTGTAGGGGACTTTGCAGAGAATTTGAAGTGAATTCTACTGGCAGCATTAACGCAAGGGAGTGCCCAGCATTGGGGGGTGAATAATTCCATTGAGGATTCTCTCAATTGTTTGTAAAGTCTTTCTTTAGATGTGGCAGGGATCAGCAAGATGCTCCCCAAAACAGATTGGAGAGACTTTGTTGATGCCCACAACTTCTGCCTATTCCAAGAAGCGTGGTGTCTTCCCCCTGTACATAGGATATACCACTTATTGTAATAACAGGGTAGACCCTCAGGAGCACTAGTGACCTGGGTCAAGATAACTTTGTGGTGCAAAATTAGTCTTATCATTAGTCTTATCACCACTGACTCACCAGATATTCACACACTGACACAAACTCACGCACACCCATGCAAACATTCACACAATCATCCCCATTTGCGCACACACACGCACACATTCACATTCAATCGTATACACGCATGCATTGACACCCCCTCCCCATACTCAAACTCACACTACACACCCCTCTACATACTCGCACTCATGCACTTTCACACGCAGACACGCACACACAGACACTACCCTGCACTGCATGCATGCACCCACAAACACCCCCCAACCGTACACATCCATTCACACACCCACACACACACATACGCACCCCCCTCATCCGCACACTTGCACACAGACATCCCTACTCACTCACTTACAAACTAGCCCCCATTCACACACATACATGCACTCGTACACCCCCATTCGCACACACACACACACAAGGCATACACATGCACCCAACACTCCTCCCTCTCCCCCCTTTCGGACGATCACCTTACCTTTTCCGGTGAGCTGGTCATCCGGGAGGGGATAGGTCCTGGCGGTTTTGCACCGCCAACACCACCATGCCAGCAAGACTCCACCAAGCTGTATTACGGCTCATAATACAGTGGGTGGAGTCTTACTGCCGTGGCGGTGCTGGTAATGCACCTGCCTCTTCCATAAATGGGTGGAAATCCTCCACCAACTCCAAAGATGGCGGTCAGCAGCACTGGCAGTCTGTTGGCTGTGGCAGCTTCTGCGGACCGCCTAAGTCATAATGAGGGCCTCAATGTTTTGCATCCAACCACAGGGGTCATGCACTTCGGCAACATATACTCTTGTGAATGAAGAGCCAGGTAGGGAAGTAGATGAAACCCGCTTATCTTCTTGAATCCAGTGAATTAAGCAGACTAGAATTTGACTTCAGTGAAACCATGGTGGCTATAAAGTCCTGCCATGCATCTAAAGCCCAGGCCCAGACATGATTCCAAATGATCTCTATATGGCTTACCCAGAAGGTTTGGGGGTATATATGTATATATATATATATATATATATATATATATATATATATATATATATATATATATATATATATATATATATAAATGTAACCCCTTTGCTCCCAGGCCTTTTCCCCTCAGGTGCCAGGCCTTCTTTTGGCTATTTGGGGCAGTTCCTGCTTAGGCCCTCATAACTTGTTGTCCACATAATCTACCCATGCCAAATTTGTGTCCTTTTTTCCAACATCATAGGGATTCTAGAGGTACCCAGATTTTGTGGGTCTCCCTGAAGAAGACCAAGAAATTAGCCAAAATACAGCAAACATTTCTTTTTTTTTTTTAAAAGGGCTGCAGAAGAAGGCTTGTGTTTTTCTCCCTGAAAATGGCACCAACAAAGAGTTTGCGGTGCTAAAATCACCATCTTCTCAGCCTTCAGGAACAGGCAGACTTGAATCAGAAAACCCACTTTTTCAACACAGTTTTGGCTTTTTACTGGGATATACCCAATTTTTACTGTTTTTTGTGCTTTCATCCTCCTTCCAGTTAGTGACAGAAATGGGTGTGAAACCAATGCTGCATCCCAGACAGCTAAACATTTCTGAAAAGTAGACAAAACTCTGAATTCAGAAAGGGGTAATTTGTGTAGATCCTACAAGGGTTTCCTACAGAAAATAACAGCTGAAATGAAAACATATTGAAATTAAGGTGAAGAAAACAGCAATTTGTCGCCATGTTTTACTCTGTAACTTTTTCCTGCGATGTCAGATTCTTTAAAGTAATATACTGTTACATCTGCTGGACTCTTCTGGTGGTGGGGATATACAGGGCTTGTAGGTTCATCAAGAACCCAAGGTGCCCAGAGCCAATAAATGAGCTCCACCTTGCAATGGATTTTCATTCTATACCGAGTATATAGCAATTAATTTGCTGAAATATAAAGAGTGAAAAATAGGTATCAAGAAAACCTTTGTATTTCCAGAATGGGCACAAGATAAGGTGTTGAGAAGCAGTGGTTATTTGCTCATCTCTGAATTCCGGGGTGCCTATACTAGCATGTGAATTACAGGGCATTTCTCAAATAGACATCTTATTTACACACTGTCTTACATTTGAAAGGAAAAAATGTAGAGAAAGACAAGGGGCAATAACACTTGTTTTCTTATTCTGTGTTCCCCCAAGTATCCCGATAAAAATGGTACCTCACTTGCGTGGGTAGGCCTAATGCTCGTGACAGGAAATGCAACATGGACACATCACATTTTTACATTGAAATCTGACGTGTTTTTTGCAAAGTGCCTAGCTGTAGATATTGGCCTCTATCTCAGCCAGCACCTAGGGAAACCTACCAAACCTGCACATTTTTTAAAACTAGACATCTAGGAGAATCCAAGATGGGGTTACCTGTGGAGCTCTACCCAGGTTCTGTTACCCAGAATCCTTTGCAAACCTCAAAATATGGCAAAAAACACTTTTTCCTCACATATCTGTGGCAGAAAGTTCTGGAATCTGAGAGGAGCCACAAATTTCCTTCCACCCAGCGTTCCCCCAAGTCTCCCGATAAAAATGGTACCTCACCTGTGTGGATAGGCCTAGCGACAGGAAATGCCCCAAAACCCAACATGGACACATCACATTTTCACAAAGAAAACAGACCTGTTTTTTGCAAAGTGCCTAGCTGTGGATTTTGGCCTCTAGCTCAGCCGGCACCCAGGGAAACCTAGCAAACCTGTGCATTTCTTAAAACTAGACACCTAGGGGAATCCAGGATGGGGGGGCTTGTGGGGCTCTCACCAGGTTCTGTTACCCAGAATCCTTTGCAAACCTCAAAATTTGGCCCAAAAAATACTTTTTTCTCACATTTCGGTGACAGATAATTCTGGAATTCGGGGGGGGGGACAACTTTCCTTCCACCCAAGCGGTCCCCCAAGTCCCCCGATAAAAATGGTACCTCACTTGTGTGGGTAGGTATAGTGCTTGCGACAGGAAATGTCCCAAACACTATCTGGACACATCAAAATTATCAAATAAAAAACTACCTGTTTTTACGGGGGGACCAGCGATTTTGGTCCTGGGCTGTGCAGCCATCTAGCCAAGCTACCAAACCCAGACATTTTTTACCACTAGACACCCAAGGGAGTCCAGGGAGGTGTGACTTGCGTGGATCCCTCAGTGTTTTCTTACCCAGAATCCTCAACAAACCTCAAATTTAGCTAATAAAACACATTTTCCCACATTTCTGTGTGGGATCACTGCACCTGGACAAATTTCCTACCACCCAACGTTCCCCTCAATCTACTGTTAAAAATTATACCTCACTTGTGTAGGTGGGCCAAGTGCCTGTGACAGGGAAGTGCCAAAAACATGTTGCAATTGAGGGGGAACCAAAGCGGGTCCAAAAGGGCAGTTTGAAAAAAAAACATTTGTGCAGCAGAATTTTTATCGGTATAAATGAAACAATGTTGGGTGGTAGGAATTTTGTGGATTCCTGCAGATTCCGGAAGGTTCCATCACGAAAATTTGGGAAAATGTGTGATTTCCAGCAAAGTTGGAGGTTTGCAGGGAATTGTGGATACGAAAATGGTGTGGGGTGCATGTGAACCACACCACCCTGGAATCAACCAGATGTTTAATTTTACAGTTGTGTCCAGGTCTTGTGGATTTTTCTACATGGCAGCATCCCAAAGTCAAAAAAAGTGCAGCCCTCACCATTCCAAGTGGGACGATTTTGAGAGTTGCAAAGCTCTCATGGCCCAAATGTAAAACCAAAACCCAAAATAATCAAATGTCCTCTTGTTTGCTGTGGGATAAGATGTTTTAGTGTGTGGGGGAGAGCTGAAAGACTGTTACCCCCTTCATTTGGAGTGGGGGCATAACCAGGCCCATACTGGTTGGTAGCCACCACCCCACAAATATTTTTTTATTCCCTGGCATCTAATAGACTTTCTGCCCCCCTGGGGAGTGGATCAGGGGTAATTGTCCAATCTGCCAACTTGTGGGCAGAACAACTTTGGCCCCATTTTTTTAGGGTGGGGGTATGGCCATATCCCCACCCTCTTATTTTGAAAATAAATCTTCCCTGGTCTCTGCTGGGCTTCCTGTCCCCCTTGGCGGCCAGAAAGGCCTTCCAAAAATAGGGTGATCTGCCCCCAAGGGGGTCAGATATGGGCAACAGTAATGTGCCCCCCTGGGGAGTGACCCTTGCCCAAGGTGCTTCCCCCCCAAACAAAACACACACATACACAAACACCAATCCCTAGTGTCTAGTGGTTTCTGCCCCCCTTGGGGACAGATTGGCCTAACAAAAACAGGCCGATCCACCCCCAAGGGGGACAGAAATGGCCTAAATACAATTTGCCCCCCGGGGAGCGACCCTTGTCTAAGGGGTCGCTCTCCACCTAAAAAAAAAAGAAACAAAAATAAAATGTATCCCTTTTGTATAGGGGTTTTCTGCCCCCCCGGGGGTAGATCGGCCTAATTATATTAGGCTGATCTGCCCCCGGGGGGGCAGAAATGGCCTAAAAACAATTTGGCTGCCCAGGGAGAAACCCTTGCCTAAGAGGTCACTCCCTAACTATAAAAAAAAAGAAACAAAAAAAAAAAAATCATCTGTTATGTATAGGGGTTTTCTGCCCCCGGGGGGGGCAGAAATGGCTTAAAAATAATTTGGCTGCCCAGGGAGCAACCCTTGCCTAAGGGGTCGCTCCCCACATATAGAAAAAAATATATCCCTTGTGTCTAAGTGTTTTCTGCCCCCCCCCCGGGGGCAGAAATGGCCTAAAAATAATTTGGCCCCCTGGGGGGCGTCCCTTGCCCATGGGGCTGCTCCCCTTACGCGTAAGTATTGAAAAAAAACAATTCCCCAGAGTGGGGCAGCAATGGCCTAAAAATAATATGCCCCACCGGGAGCGACCTTTGCCTATGGGGTCGCTCCCCACACATAAAAAAATAAAAATACACAACAAAATAATTATCCCTGGTGTCTAGGGGTTTTCTGCTCCCAGAGGGGGCAGAAACGGCCTTAAATTTATTTGGCCACCTGGGGAGTGGCCCTTGCCCAATAGGCCGCTCCCCTTATTGAAATCTACAAAAAAAAATCCCTGCTGTCTTGTGGCCATTTCTGCTGCCCGATCGCATTGCGATCGGGCAGCAGAAATGCTTCGAGAGACATGAAAGGAGAGGAAAGGTCTTTCCTTTCATGTCTCTCCCGCCCCACCTCCGGGTCAGAAGAGAAATGTTTTTGCATTTCTCTTCCGGGATCACGCTGGAAGCGATCCGAGGTGACCTCTGAGGAGGTCAGCATGCAAATCGTGCGCTGACATCATCGGACGTCAGTGGAGGGGTGAGGGGGTTGGGGGGGAAAGGGAAACGATTCCCCTTCCAGCCCTGCCTGGGGGAGGTGGGAGGGAGGCCCTGGGGGGGAACGCCAGCTCTTCCACCGAGGGCCGTGTGCAGGACGTCATGGTTACGTCCTGGGCACACGAGCGGTGCTGCCCAGGACGTAACCGTTACATCCCAGGCACCCTAGGGGTTAATATCTAATGCAATCCTACAAGGAAATACATTTTTTCCTTTTTGGAAGTTGGATGAGATTATTTCAATATATAAAAAGGGGCAACACAATGTTACAGCCAGCTACGGACCAATTCGTCAGGCTGAGTTTTGGTAAAAACATTAGCATAACTGATCGGGTGTTGCGATTCAATTGTATTTACTGGAATATGTCAGTGATCGGCAGAGACAAACTTTATGTTGCTTTTGTCGACCTGCGTGCTGCTTTTGATATAGTGCAAAAGGGTAAACTGTGGCAAGTGCTAGAAGGGTTGGGCATACCTGCAAACCTCCTGGTTATTTTAATACAGCTGCACAATTTGTGCCAGAGTCAGGTGGGGGGAGCAAGGCCAGTTAACAGAGCACTTCAGGATAGACCGTGGAGTCAGACAGAGCTGCGTCCTTGCTCCAACTCTGTTCTCCTTGATCGCTTGAGCAGAGATGGGTGTGATTAACCAAAAGTTAGTGGTCGCTGGGTGAAAAGTCTTACTCTTTGCAGACCACACACTTTTGTTATCAAAATCTCCCCAGGGGTTGGGGTTGCAGTAGCTGTGAATTGATTTTAATGGCTTCTGTGAAGAGCAAGGGCTTGAATTAAAGAGCTCGAAGACGAAATTTATGGTACTCAGCCACACAACCAAAAAGAAAGTGAAGAAGGTACAAATGTATGTAGAAAATAATATAATTGAACAGCTGTATAGTGTCAATTACTTAGGGGTAAGACTAATGCCTAATTTTAACTGAGATTTGCAACTTCAAAAAACACACTCACTATTAACCTACCAGACTGCAAAAATAGTCAAAATAAAAAAACAAGGATCACTTCAAAGAGGGCTGCACCAGCCCTATAGATATATGATGTGAAGGCTTCAGAAGCTGCTATGCATGACTGAGAAATCTGGAGAAGTGGGAACAATCGAATACTTTCAGCAGTCGAAAAAAAGTTCTTAGGATCGCTTTTCGGACACCTTGTAAGTACTCCAATGATCCCGTTTTTTTTGGACCTGGTACAAATGCGAATAATAAAGAAGGTAGAATGTAGAATTTTGATTTACTGGAATGCTTCTTTGTCATAGAATGCTTTTTTTAATTTGATTTTTATATATTAGTTTTAAACCGTACCTAATGATACCACGATCTGTCAGAGGTGGTTTTCTTATGCTGGAATTATTGAATAATCCCACTAGAAAGTGCTTTGGTACATTGTTTTATTCTTTCTTTAAAGTGGTGAAACACTGACGGCTGCATCAAATGTAAAGCACAAATGAATGTGTCATCTAATACATCCCAGCTTGTTCTTTTATTACTTTGTTGGTGTACTTGTGCCTTTTAAAATGATGCTTGTATTATCCTGGAGATGAAAAAACGTTTTTACAGACAAAGATCTTTCAGTATTTACGTGAAAATAATGCTTTGTTCCAGTAAAAAAACAGTTTTCCATTACCTGACAAAAAACTTCTTTCGAGACATAGAGATGAACGTTTCAGCAAGCCCAGCTTGCGCGATCTCGTAAATCGTAAAGAAACCCGAACTAAAAATCTTTTTTAGCAATTAATTTCCTTCGAATTATAGTGATTTCGGGACCTCCTATGAGAAAGTTAAATAGAGTAGATTCGCTTTTCTAAATGTAATATGGGACGTGTTGAATTGCCATTGATTACGTGATGTTCGCTCTGCATCGTTCAACAATAAAGTTAATTTGTAAATAAAAACGTGCCGGTGTCACAGAACTCTCCTCTGAAATACGGGGCTGCTGCGATTAAATGTGTGAGCATCGAATACTGAGGGATCATAATCCTAAAGCCATATGGAAGTAGCAGGGTCACCTGACCTCCAGGTTCTCAGTTTACTTATGTGCGGCAATTCAAAGCCTTGCATGTAAAACTTTCAGTTCCACCTGTTGCGAGTACAATAAAAAAGAAACGTGTGTCTAATGAGATAAAATGTTATAAGCTATATTCTCCCTCATTTATCTCACCCTGCTACTATGATCTCCCTAACCCTTTATACAGTCTCTTCCCCCTTTACTCATTCCAAGCCTAAATCCTATTACCATATACTCCCCATTAACACTTCTGGATTTTCCCTCCTCCACCCCTCCATTACTCCAGTCAATCTAAGTAACAAACTCTCATATCCGCGGCTCAAATTAACTCATAATAATACTAAAACTACTCATATTTTCCTATACTAATCCACCACTAATTCCTTTTGGGTTCCGGAGTAGCGTGATACTCGCCGAAAAGCGCTTCGGCGCCTCGTCAGGGGTAGTAAGCGCTATATAAATACTATTACAATACAATACAATACAATATCCGGCCTCGATACATTGTAACCTTTCCCAGCACTTTTAGCTCACTCTTGCAGCGATCTGCTTTCTCCCTTCGTGGCGCTTGTTCGTTTTTCTCTTTCTCCGTCTTTTCCATGTGCGTCCTTTGCTCGCAGTAAATGCTTGAGGCAGAAAAATAAGTGCCGGCACTAAAAAATGAGCGCCGGTGTCCCGCACCGGAAACCACCGGCTTAAATTAATCACTGCCATCCTTCCATTGGAGAGCACAATTTCCTTATTGTTTATAATCATTGACACTGGTTAGATTTGCTAGACGTTTTGAGACGTCATATTTATTTTTCTTTGGCTCATAACAGTTTAGATTGCTATTTACTAATGCTACAGCCATTACAGTTTCATATTAAATGTCAGTCAAATAATCCATTTAGAAATTGTTTATGAAGTACTCCTATTTATGCTTTGATGTTTCTCAACGGATGCTGAAGGTAATGGTTACTAAAGCAAAGCAAATAATTTTCTTTTTTTATGAGACAATCTTAAACAGACCTGTGAAAAATGCTTTGAAATTCATGGCATAGAAACCTTTAGTGTATATCTTGAAAGGATAGATTTGCTCATGGATTTCTTTGGGAACATACATGAAGTGAATCACATGTTGTCACTCTCTTCTTAACCTTTCACTCAAAGATTTTTTATACAGAATAATAATGCCAAACTTGTATGACAAGAGCTGCAGAAACATGACATGAGCATATTCAAACTAATCCTGCCTTGCAGTTCCTGCTAGATAAGGTGCATGTACACTCTGTAGGCCCAGAGCTCTTTGTACCTGTTGTTTTGCCTGTAATGGGAAATGAGAATCCTAGGGCCTTGGTGCTGGACACATTTTTTCTGTTCTTTCATTGAGAAATCCAATCTCGGCGCCCAAGAATGTGAGGATTTTTTTATCCCCTTCCTGGTATACTGCATGGCAGGCAAAAAGGAGTGAAAAGCAGGTAGTCATTTTGTGGGTAAATTCTACAGATTGGCCAGAATGTGTACCTTGGCACTGATCCTGGACCTTAGCTTGACATCAAAACGCCAGGAACGGGTCTCCACGGAGTTTAAGGGTGTTTTTTACCTTCTATCGTTTTATTTTCCTTCTAGGACCACCACTGATATTTCCTTAGGTTTGTTGGTTTCAAAATTGGTTAAGGTTGTGCATGTACACTTTAGCACTTCTCTCTAACAGTCAGACATGTTTAACCCAAGCACATGTGTTTCTGCCATTCACTTGACGTCAGTGCTATGGATTTAGACAAGTGTGCTTACTCTTCTGATTCAATCATTGGTGGATAATCAGTTGATGCAGTGGACATACAAGTCATCCAAAAGGGCTTCTGCTTTCATGTTGTACTAGCTCAAGACCTGACTCACATCCTGCTCTGACCGAGTGGTTTCGGCTCAAAAGAAAGCTGCAGGTGAATATAAAGAGTAAGAAGCCTTGACACACTTTTTGATTTACCTTAGACACAACTTGTGGTTTCCACTTCCTTCAGCCTCAGGTTGGGTTTCAGCTGGAAATGCCTTGGGTACTATCAGAGCCATGGCCCTGACTTCATGGATGTTAGTAACAGTACATCCAAATATCCAGTTACATGATAGAAAAAGCAGAGCCAGTGCAATAAATTACTGTACCATAATTAATATTCAAGAACCAAACATTTGTAATGGCCTAGCTACGACCTTATTATGAAGGATTATTCTTTAAGAAACAATTTTATCAGCATTTTCAAAAATACAGTGGCTGTAAAAGCAATAAAAAGTAACACAGTACATGTATCTGTCCGCCGATATCACTGAATCTAACAAGAAAAATAGCCTCCTGAAGATTCATATAGAATGATGCATCCAACTCTTTTATGGATAACCCGTGGAGCTCAGTGTTGAACAACACGTCATGGATGTTGTGTCAATGGGAAATTCTATTTAGTTAACATTATTTCCTTATTACTTAAGGTTCGGCCTCTAATTATGCCCAAGGGCCAATCTATAAAACGATATGAAAGATTACTGTAGAAAATACTAATGAAAAAAATCAGTCATACCAGGTTGTTCAAATGATCTCAAGAAGGGATTTTAATCAGTAGTTTTGCTAATTCAAATGGTCCTTGGAAAATGTGTTCTTCATTTTTTATTGGAAGGTGGATCATATTACTAGGCCAATTGATTTTTGCTTGGAGACTATGAAACCTTAATTCCTGCTTGCCAAAACCATGGGAATTTATTTTATCCTCAGATCTTAAAGCTGCCTATTTAGATAATTCGACCTGCCCACCCTATCATAGAAATCTTTAATGCATAGTTGAGTAATCACTCTTTTCAGTTCTTAATGCTCTCATTTAGGTTAAAATCAGCACCCATCACTACCACAATAGACTCAAACTAGTGGCAGGGTTGCAGCACAATAACAACACACTCATATTTGCAAAATGAGTTAATCCACTCTTCCTCTTATTCACAGACTCAAAAAGGCATATTAATAGTTCATGATTTTATGAAGCCCTATCAGATCTAAACCAATCCAGGTTTTTGTCTGGTTCCTCTACAGCCTCTGACATTTGTTTGTGTAAGTGCATGGCCTGATGTGGAAAGAGTGCTCTCAAAGGTGTTGGCTATCCAAACTCCAATCTCAGCTATTGTTTCAGCTTCACTATAAGAAAGCCTTGGTTCAAGAGTGCCAGGAGGTTCCAGGGGGATGGAGCAGCAGTTGTTTTGATGTTCCTTGAACCAGGTTTCACGTATTCCATACTTTTTCTAATTCTGATCATTGGCATATGGCTTCTTTGGGCTACATCATTGTTATTCCAAAATATTTGTCTCTGAACCCAGATGCAGTGGCGGTTGGTTTTAGGAAACTTGTCCACAAATTATCCATTATCTCCAATCCAACAGCTCCCTTTTCAGAATAATGTATGCCACTCAGTTGGCATGGGCTGCTATGCTAGTGTATCTAGTTCAGGGGTCTTCATTTTTTTCTATAGTGAGAACTACTTCTGAGCAGTGAATATTATTTTGAGCTACTAAAGGTTAAGCAGGATCCATATTGTTACCAGACACCCCTACTCCTCGCTTCCTTGACTTTAAGCCTAATGTCCATAGAGCTAGGTATGATGGTTTGAACAAAATGCTTAGACCAGGCACACCATAACAGGATTGCCATGTGTGTCAGTGAGAGCATAGTCTGTGGAGATGTATGAACATGTGTATGTTTGAATGGTATATATGTGTATGGATGACTGGGAGCCTGTGTCATATATACTTCTGGCACAGGACATACCTTTCACCATATGCGGCACCATTACATGTATAACACCAAAATACAGCCATTTTTAAAAAAATGGGAAAAATGTAAAAGTATTATAGAATATTTTCTGCACTCTAAATTTCTTCCATTTAAAATAGCTATATTCTTCAGTTAATACCATGCGACTGTGTCAGCCACAGCAAGATGCCTGCTGTGTGTACATGCAACACTTTGAAATGGGAGAAAATTAAAATGAAGAGTTAACTCTTCAGCTTAATTTCATCCATTTAAATGTGAAATATTTTGTTCTCACACTCAAATATTGAGTTGAAAAGGACTTTAATTTAGGAGTTAAATTCATCAGTCATTCAGTTCTTCACCTTTGTACCCCATCCTGAGGCAGCACTGATCATTATCAGGCCCTGCTGTCTGTAGCCTGATGATTACAATGAAAAGGCCTAACTAAAATAAAAACAGGTTTAATTAACTTTAAAAGAAGAAAATGCAACACTTATTTATTGAAGATAAACTCAGCTTTATTTCAAAATGAACTAAAGGCTGTGAGCTACTCTAAAGGTGTCAGCAAGCTACCAGTAGCTTGTGATCGGTAGATCATGATCGACTGGTTGGAGACATCTTCTCTAGTTACTTATTTGAGTTCATGAAGATGGCCTCTGCACTTTCATCTAAATTTAATTGAATCTTGGATTTCATCTAAATTTAATTGATTTTCCTATGTTAACAGGCAATGGGAGACCTGTCGATGTGCCTAGCATCGCTGGCTTTCACACAACGGAGGGCAGCAAGCAAAGTTGCTGTGCTATGTTGCGTGAAAGAGAGAGAGCAGAAATGATCCACACCTTCAAAGATATGAAGCGTTTCTGAGTTCTCCTTGCCCTGGCACACTGTGAAAGGCACAGCATTTTGATGCAGTCCTACGTTTACCAGCATTAGTAAATCTGGGAATGCTCTAAAATCCATGAATGCCTGAGAACATTGCTCCACCTATGGTACATCTCCCAGGTTGAAATGTAATGTAACACACCCAATCAGCTGCAATGCGTTACATTTCATTACATTACATTTCATTACAAAGCACACAAGGTGGTGCAAAGTGCTCCTTTTGTGGCTTTGTAAATAGTACTGAAGCTGTTGCTATCGTCCTTCCATAACCTCGCATGACACAAGGAAAACAGAAAGGTTTGGTAACTCTGGGCCAAAGTGTCCAGTCATTGTGAATGGCTCATGCGTGCCTTGGATGAAGTGATTTTCCTTCTTGAAGCAGATGCCCGTTGCCAAGATTTGTATGTTTTCCCTATTTTTCTTAAAGTCCCTTAGGCTTCTCAATTGATGGCACAGACATTCAGAGTCTGGGACTTCATATCCCAACATTCATATCTCCATCTCCCATATTTCATATGTTGTGGTCCTCTGCTATACAAAGCTTTGATCATCATCAGGCATTGTTTAAGAGCAGTTGTGGCTAAAAAGACACTGACCCATTTAAAGGGTAACATCTTATGGTTATTCAATTGTTTGGGGGGATTTATGACATTAATTTGTCAATCTACATATTGTCTAGTTCAGTGCACACTAAAACAGGCGTTTCAGAATCCTCAGGTAATTGCTCAAGATGGAATAATTTAAAATATCTTTGCTACATAGTTTTAGGATCACTAAGGGGGTGATTCTCACCCTGGCGGGCGGCGGAGGCCGCCCGCCAGAGTTCCCCCCTCCAGAATACCGCACTGCGGTCATTAGACCGCTGCGGGTATTCTGGGTTTTACACTGGGCTGGCGGGCGACCGCCAAAAGGCCGCCCGCCAGCCCAGTGTAAAACGACCTTCCCACGAGGACGCCGGCTCCGAATGGAGCCGGCGGAGTGGGAAGGTGCGACGGGTGCAGTGGCACCCGTCGCGAATTTCACTGTCTGCAATGCAGACAGTGAAATTCTTTGTGGGGCCCTCTTACAGGGGCCCCACGACAACCCATACCGCCATCCTGTTCCTGGCGGGCGAACCGCCAGGAACAGGATGGCGGTATGGGCTGTCAGAATCCCCCATGGCGGCGCAGCGAGCTGCGCCGCCATGGGGGATTCAAATGAGCAGCGTAAAACCGGCGGGAGACCGCCGGTTTTCCACTTCTGACCGCGGTCAAACCGCTGCGGTCAGAATGCCCAGCGGGGCACCGCCAGCCTGTTGGCGGTGCCCCCGTCATTTTAGCCCTGGCGGTCTTGGACCACCAGGGTTAGAATGACCCCCTATGTCTCCTTCTGAAGCTCTATAAGGTATTCTTCTTACTCTACTAGAACACTATAGGTGCCTCTGGCGGTATTGCTTCCAGCCAGTGGTTTGGAGAATTAGAGGTTCTCCTCCGGGTCATACTGGAAATTATTGTGGCCTGTGCCTGAATATATGTACTTTATGATTTCTAAAGATAATTCCTGTTTCAGCACAGAACTGAGAACCTCACTCATTCTCACTCAGCTTATCCGAAGCAGACTGTGGTGAAACAGGATGTTGCCAGTCCCTCAAAGACACGCCTAAACGACTGCCAATGAGGTAACATCAACCTTCAAGCGATCGACCTCTCTCTCCATCATGCATCACGGGCCTGTGGCTCTTTTGCAATTGGCCATTATACGTAGCATTCTTCACTCCCCTTGGGTTGACTGTGAGCCGCAAGGGTCTGTGCCTTCGCCAGGTCAAAGTACAGGTCCTGTACAAGTGTGTTGTCCCCTCACTCTTTTCTTCACTAAACCGTAAGGTGTGATTTTTCTGTTAAGAACAAATGGCATCGAACATCATCAAGAAAAAAAGGAGAGCATGATCAGGGATTCCTTGGATCTTTGAGATGGCTCCCATTTTTTGCATTTACCATAATCTCAGCTCTAGCGATTGCTGTTTTTGAGGTAGAACTCTATGGACTTTCTCCAGGTAGAGAGAAGGGGATTCCACTACTACGGTTAGCAGATGGCTTTGTTTGTTAGCTCTTTGGTTTATGCGCATCCCCAGATATATTGCAGATGGTGGTTCTATATAAATGTTCAAGGGAGTACTTACTGTATGGGAAAAGAAAGTAAAAAATAGGTCTTCCCTTTTAGTCAGCCATTAATTCAGATATGTCAACAGCGTTTAAACACCACAAAGATAGGTGTACACAAAGAAAATTTCAGTCTTGAACATCACAACAACTATTTAGTTGAATATTTCTATTAAACTAATCATGTAAAATAAAAGAAGACTATGGTTGTGTGATTGTGTCTATTTTACTTCAATACAGATGATAAACATAACTTCACAAAGATTTCCAACACTGCACTCTGTGGCTCGCACTATGGGGCATAAAACATTTTAAAGTATTTAGAACCATCCTCACAAGAGGTGAGGTGATAGTTTTGGGCACAACAACATTTTCGTTATTGTAATTAAGCGAATCTGTGTGGTCAAATGCTCATTTGTCTTCTTGGAAAAGTACAAACAAATCAGACTTTTGTTTAAGACTTTGATTTTCTCAATGTGCCCATACCTTTTGGCTGTTTCAAAATATAATTATGCCCAGTCAAACTACTGTTTTTGATACTATGGTAAAAACAAACCTGGGTTCTCCCACGCATTTATAGCATGGTTACCGCTGCCTCCGCAGTAAACTTCACTATCGCGATCAGGGATGATAATAATTTTTTTTTTTAACATTGGAATACTTCAGTCTGTTTCCTAGTAAAGTACTTTTTAGGTCGATCTGTGGGCTTTCAACCCTGCGCCTATCACTATCACTCGTTAATGGGTTTGCCTTTCAAAAATCCTTTGTTATCATTGGTAAATGCTTTACTTTTGTTACCACCTCGGCTATCGACCCTGTTAGATGGATAATTGCAGGTTTGCTGATATATTTGTCTGCAGTGAACTTCTTTTCCCTTTTATGTCTCTCCTTTGTGCTCATGCTCATGGTGGCAGTGGTGCTTAGAATCCGCTCGCTTATGTCAACTGTTTTACTTCACATTTTAAATTTATGTGGCAAGAAAAGTCCACTTAGGAATTTACAATGCGAATAGCTCTTACTCGAGCAAACGAGAGACCCACTGTATTGCAAATACTTGTTATAGTGTTGTGAATTAGTTAAGTGTGTCCATTCACGAACTTTCCTATTCTTTTTTTGTGGCTTCGTGGTTAGAATGCACCTTTGGCTGCTGGCTTTCTCCTCCTCTAGTGATGGTTGTGATGAGAAAGAGAGAAGAAGATTGTAAAACCAGTATTATTTTTATGCTTCATAATCATCACCGGAAGTGTGAGGGATGCTGCATAGCTTTATTTAACCCTCGGGGGAATGAAAAAGACAAGACCAATAAGAGGCCTCTCTCCAGTATGCAGATACACAGTATGGAAGGACTGTGATAAAAAAGAGCAGAACTCGGAATAATCAAATTTGCAGGTAAGTAATTGTGACGTACATACAATGAAGTGTGCTCTAGCTGATTAAATAGTGGTAAAATGTTGTTGTCTACCTTCACCTTCCGTTAGTTTTAGAGGCTGGTGAACCCCATAATGCCCTTTTCTACTGTGCTTCTGCCCTCATTTTCTTTAATTTCCTTTTCTCTGTATTGCTTTTGCCTTCCTGACCCCTTCTCATATATCTTTTTTCATGTTTGCCGTTTTTATTACATATTGCGCCCTTGTCTCCCATGGCCTAGTTCAGAAGAAGAAACGCGCGTTCAAGTTAGAAGATAGGTGGAATAGCTGAGTGTCGTTATCACAACTGCATTATATTGCACGTTAAAAATTCCAAGTTAAGCCATTTGAGTTGCCATACTTAGAAGTTCTTGTATTGATGTAATGGAATAGAATGTGTGCGGTGGAGAGGTTTCAAGTGAAAGGGGAGCTCGATGTCTTTAGTGGCTCCCAGTACCAGTGTTGTACCAGGGTCATTTTGTGAAAAAAATCATTGTAATATAAGATCTTATGAGAGTCCTCATCTTTACAGTGAGGAATTTACCATTAACCATTACTCTGGAGAGAGGTATGGCACGTATGGCAAATACCTCCTATTTCACTCTGGAGATAAGTATAGCACTGTGGTAAATACCTCCTATTTCAGCTTTTTACCTTACAAATAATGTATAACACGAGGAATTGATATGTAAACACCAAATTCCACATGGTTTGTTTTTAAAGGATAGGTACCATTTTAGGAAAGATATTTGGATTTTTCTCACCATCCTCTTTTTTATTTCACAGAAACATCAGACAGTATCCTTCTCTAAATGACTGCCATTTTAGAAAATATAGCTTCATTTTTAGTGATTCAGGATTACATTTAGGGGCATATTTACAAGCCTCTATCACCACTTTGCGCTGCCCTAGCATAATTTTTTATTTTACGCTAAAGCAGCATTAAGGAGGTGTTTTTCCTGCTCCATATTTACAAAGTGGCGCAGAGCTCGCATTGCGCCACTTTGTAAACTCTTGAGCCACATTATGCCTGTGCAGGCAATAATGTAAACATGGGGGCAATCCGACAAAGGGAGTCCTGAAAAAATGGCACAGTGAAATTTACAACATTCACTGTGCCATTTTTTCTGTCATTTATATCACCTGCTCAGAGCAGGTGTTAAAATGACGCACCCATTTTAATCAATGGCCCTCCCTGTGCTTTGCTGCACTAGTGTCAACATTTTTGACTCTAGTGCAGCAAAGCACCACAATAGTGTCAAAATGTTAGTGTCAATAAGTTTGATGCTATTGTCCCAACAACCACCATGGTGCACCATATTGTAATTGTAAATATGGCACAACCATGGTGTTGATAGGTGGGGCAGGGGATACGCAAGAAAAGTGCCAAATCAGGACTGATGCACCACTTTCTTGTAAATATGCCCCTTAGAATGTCGTGGATTGGGAGGAATGCAGCAAATTGGAGATGCTCACACACAGCCAAACATGGTATTCAGAAGTTCTATTTAGATTTGCAGGAATCGATGGGTTTCCAAACTTTGGACCTGATAGGCCATCCACCAGAGGGCCATCAGGTATCAAGGTGCTCTTCATGTAAATCATGCTTTATGTGTGCCTTTCTTCTTCACCCCTCTTTCCTAAAAAAAAAATAAGTACCATTTTGGGGAAGATATTTGGATTTTTTTCACCATCCTCTTTTATGTTTTACAGAAACATCAGACTATATTTCTCAAAACCACTATCATTAAAAAAATTATAGCTACATTTTTAGGGACACAGGATGACACCTAGAGTGTGATGGAATAGGAGGAATGCAGCACATTAGAGATGCTCACACGAAGCCAAACCTAATATCTTGAAGTTCTATTTAGATTTGGGGGAATTTCTGGGTTTACAGTGGAAGAGTCTCCACTGCTGCTGCAGTCAGAAACTTCTGACCCGACAGCCAGTCTGGCACTGGGCTGTCAGGCAGTGATCTCCTCCTATTTAACCCAGTGGGCCATCACTAGCTTTCAGTGCCTGGAACCACCATGGTGACCTGTCAATCCCAAATAGGGAAATGGCCCAATTGCTACTGTGCACAGAGATAAATCTTCCCACACATCAGGGTCATTAGTTTATTTTTTTTTTAACAGAAACACTGCTTTGGGAATTTGTTCTTGAATAAGAATAACCTTTGCTCAGTGGGTGCACCAAACATTGCACTCACTTGGCCAAGCTTGACTGATTTCAATGGAATTATGTATCTGTGGAACCATGGAAGGCATATAGCTCTCTGTCTGCCTGGCATGGAATCTCTAAGTAAGGTGGGTGGTCTTCAACTGGAACAGTGGAGGTGATGGCCTATCTAAACATGTCAGACCCCCTCAGCGTTAATTTAATTTGCTGATGTATTAACAATAGATCATGCAAGGTATAAACATATTCATAACGTAGACCTTAGCCATTAAAAAAATGTTTCTACAGAGACTAAGGCCCTCATTATGACATTGGCAATAAATCCCACTTACCGCCACGATGACGGCCGCCAACTTACCGCCACGGTGGCGGATATATGTTCACCATATTATGACACACACACACCAATCCGACAGAATTCAGCCACATACACAAATCCGCCAGACGAAAGGTCAGTGCAAAAGTGGCGGTCCCAAAACCCATACTGTTACGCCAACAAAACAACGCCCACCACATTATGACCCACGAATCACCATGGTGGACATTCAACAGAGGTAAACCATTGGCGGTACATACCGCCACGCTCAAAATGAACACCCACATACAAGACAACACCACATTGGCCAATACTAAAAACACACACCTGACACCCATACACACACCACACATACACACCCACACCCCTATAAAAAACACACCCACAGTACCCACAACCCCTAAAAACAACAGTTGCTGCCAGGAGACTGAGAAGAAGAGCACAGAGACAACTAGACACACACCACTTACACCCATACACCCCTCACGCACTCCACATCACACACCCCACCACATTAACCAACACACCATCACCAATACAAATCACACAACACCCATGGCACCACAAAGGCACCCCGTTTCATTGAGAAGGAGTTAAGAGTATTGGTGGAGGAAATTGTCAGGGTAGAGCCACAGCTGTTCAGAGCACAGGTACAGCAGATATCCATTGCAAGGAAGATGGAGCTATGGCAGAGAATCGCAGACAGGGTCAACGCTGTGGGACAGCACACAAGAACGAGGGACGACATCAGGAAGAGGTGGTATGAGCTATGGGGGAAGGTACATTCCATAGCAGCAAGACACCAGCTCGCAATACAGAGGACTGGCAGTGGACCCCTACATCCTCCCACACCCACAGCTCACAGCATGGGAGGAGCAGGTACTGGCAATACTGCATCCTGAGGGACTCGCTGGAGTAGCAGGAGAACTGGACACTGGTAAGTCAATATTTACTACCTATCACCCCCCCCCCCCAATATCTGCATGCCATCTTACACCCATACTCTCACTTCCATCACTCCACTCCATCCCACACACTGCACCTACACATCTCACTAACCCCAATGCCAAGCCCTGCATGACATCCCAATGCATGGACACCCCTTCCAGCCCTGCATGTACATCTATCACTAAAGCATGCAGAGCATAGGGAAACTAACAATCCCTCATTACATCACAATAAACAAGCAAAAGCTGGCACGGTAACACCAACCATAGAGGGGAAGCTATGGAAGTACAAATGTCATACACTTGAAGCATAATACATCATTTACATCCCCAAAGGTACTCCAGCCAATGTGAGTGGAGAGGAGGTGCCACCACTATCAAGCCCCCCAACAGAAGATTACAGTGATTACAGTAACTCTGGACTTCAGGATCTGGAGGACCTACCTGGCCCATCAGGGACCACTGGACTGTTGATCACCCAAGCCCAATCACAGACCACCACAGAGCCTCCTCATCAGGAACCAACACCACAACACCCACCCAGCGTACCCACAACTCTGTACCCAGGACATGTCAATCAGTAGTGTGCCCACCTGTACAGGGACCCCAGGCCACGCCTCGCACACAAGACAATCAGGGACCTTGGGTCAGTGGCAGTGGGCACACCGTACAGGGGACAGAGGCACAGGCCAACAGGGACACTGGGAGAACTGCTGTGTGCCAGGGGGAGGACAGGACCAGGGAACCGACTCTCCAGGAGGCACTCTCCGAGATCCCGGGAGCCTACCAACATTCCCAGGACATGATCGGCCAGATCCTTGACAACGTGCAGGAGAACAGGTGGCTGCAGGAGGGACAGTATCAGGGGATCAGGGAGGACCTGCAGGCCATTACCAACACCTTGATCTCCATAGCAGGGGTACTGGCAGACATGGCCACCATCATGAGGGAGGCAACAGCACACTAGCGGGCTCCTACCACTAGCCAGTCAGCTGAACAGCCCTCCACTTCCTCTGCCGCTAGTGGTCACGAGGCCCCGCCACAGGACCCACAGGCCACCAGCACACCTCCCCCTGCAGAAGGTGAACCGCCCGCAAACATTCCCTGCAAGCCAGACAGAAGCCAGAGACACTTGCCAAGACCACCACCAGGAAATTAGACTCTCCTGATTTTCCCCCTTGTGTCCCACAGCGTCACCTTGTCCACCTTGAACTGCCATTGTTCCCCTTTCTATGTCCCCCTTAGACACTGCCCCTGTGCTACAAACAGACTGGAACAATACCCTGGACTTTCCTCCATCATCAACCCATTCCACTGCACTTCCGCTCAATATCTTAGTACTACAATAAACACCCTTGGACAAACTTCAACTACTAGTATTTCATGTATTGCACATTTGTATTCATTGAAATAGCCACATCTATTGCAAATGAACTGTACATAGTGAGAGTATAGAATGAATGACCTGTTGTTGGCTGTTGTGATCACATCAGGACATTTTTCTCATATTACCAACATCTGTAAAATGACAATCCATAGGTGACAGTAAGTAGAGGAAACAAGTGGGTCATGCCAGCATGCTAATGTCACACAGAATACAACAATAGTCATGGAAATGTGAAGTTTCACTGTTTCACCTGTGTGTCATTGGAAGTACTGACGGATCACTAATGTTCTGTTGTCCACATCCTCATCCTCTGCCTCCTCATCCTCACTGTCCTCAGGGTCCACTGCTGCCACAGAGGCATCTCCAGTCTCCTCTTTGTGCATAAAAGGTACATGGCATCTGAGGGTCAGGTTGTGCAACATGCAGCATGCCACTACTATATGGCAGACCTTCTCGGGTGAGTAGCACAGGGATCCACCTGTCAAATGGAGGCACTTGAACCTGGCCTTCAGTAGGCCGAAGGTTCCCTCAATTATCCTTCTGGTTCACCCATGTGCCTCATCATAACATTCTTCTGCCCTTGTCGTGGCATTCCTCACAGGGTCAGCAGCCACGATAGGTTTGGGTAACCAGAGTCACCTGCAAATATTGAGGGACCATATTTAACAATACACTATCCTATTTGGGCAACAGCACAAGCATACACCAACATACACTGGGTGGGGACCAAGTCACACCCTCTGCCTCTGTAGTTTGGCCATCACATTTGGGATGCTGCTATTCCTCAGGACAAGGGCATCATGCACCGACCCAGTATACTTAGCATTGACGTGGGAGATGTACTGGTCTGCCAGGCACACCATCTTCACATTCATGGAGTGGAAACTCTTTCGATTCCTGTACACCTTTTCATCCTGCAGGGGGGGTGGGACAAACGCAATATGTGTACCGTCAATCACACCAATTATATTGGGGATATGTCCCATTGCATAAAATCCTGCCTTCACAGTGGCCAAATCTTCCACCTGGGGGGAAAGCAATGTAGCTGCACTGGTGTTTTACCAGGGCAGACAACACTCTTGCCAGCACGATTGAAAACATTGGCTGTGACATTCCTGCTGCCAAGCCCACTGTCACTTGGAAAGAACCAGTTGCCAGGAAATGGAGCAATGATAGAACCTGCACAAGAGGGGGGATCCCAGTGGGATGACGGATAGCTGAGATCAGGACAGGCTCCAACTGGGCACACAGCTCTGTGATTGTGGCCCTGTCCAGTCTATAGGTGAGTATTATGTGCCTGTCCTCCAGTGTAGCTAAATCCACCAGGGATCTGTACACAGGGGTATGTCTCCATCTACTATTCATCCGCAGTGGTGGGTATCTAAGGGACACAAGAGTGAGTAGGCTGTCACAATTTGAACAACTATACCACAACAGCAGTCCACATCGTGCAATCATGTTTTGGGACAGTGGAATTTAGAAGTATGTGCCTATTTATCCTGTGACATAGCAATTATTGATTGGCCTGTCCCCCGCCCCCTGAAATGACGACCGCCTGTCCTGTGTGTAGGGGCAGGTGGAAGTGAGGTAATTCCGCAGACAATGATCACCTTGGCGGTAGGCGGACATGAACCGCCATGCAGTTCCTCATTGGATAATATTGGGCCCTATGGGGTACAGAGGCCAATGGGGATGTATGCCTGCGGTGATGGTATACACCGCCATTTTATTTCTCAGTCATCACTTGTTTCCTGACCTTCCACAGGAGAAGACCTGCTCTGCATGTGCTGTTGTGACCTTTGTCTGGAACCTCCCATGGCCCATGTGTGGCCGGGGAAAGGGCCCCAGCCTTCACTTCAGAGGAGTTGGAGCAACTGGTGGATGGGGTCCTACCCCAGTATGGATTGCTGTATGGGCCTCCAGACTAACAGGTGAGTACACTGTGGGCACGATGCATGTGGCATGAATGCATGGAGATGTGAGTGAAGGCATTGTGTAAGGGTGGGTGGGGGTGGGGGAATTTTCTTTTGACGGTTTACATGTTGTGAGCTGGTCTATGTGTATTGCAAATGTGATGGGATCGGATATGGTGGGCCATGTGGGATACAGGCTGGACTGTACATTTAATGGAGTTCTCCTGTATATATTACCTCTGCAGGTCAGCGCCCCTCAAAAGAAGGGATTGTGGCGTGCCGTCGCCAAGGAGGTGTGGACCCTGGGGGTTTATGGTAGGCAGAGCAAACGGTGGAGACCTGAGACGCTGGGCACGGATGACCACGGAGGTCCAGCTGGGGATAGCCTCCCAACGAGGAAGGGTTGCCCGTCGGACCCTGACCCCCCTGATGGCCTGCATACTGGCTGTGGCCTACCCTGAGCTAGATGGGCGCTTGAGGGCATCACAGCAGCCACAAGGGGGAGAGTACAGTGGGTATAATTACAACTTATGACTGGTGGGGTGGTATCCGGGTGGTGGTTGTGTGTTAGTGGGTTCCCCTAAGGCCAGACCAGACATAGCAGCGTAGGTCCTCTGAAGAGTAATGGTTGCATGGCAAATATAGGTAACCTAGCTTGTTAGTATTCACTTCTAGGCAGGGCTGCAAGGGTCCCAGGTGTGCTGCAGTTGGCGGTGTGTGCTCCTCCTCAAGCATTGGTGACTACCCATTTCACTGGTAGTACAATGCATAGTGCGTAGGCCTGTTCCCTGTGTGTGAGGGTGCTGTGTACGTCAACAGTGGTGTTGGTGCAGTCATTGACCCAGTGTATCGTTTGTCTCTCTCTCTCCCCCTTTCTTGTTTTGTCATCCTGTACTTATGTGCATTAGCATCATCTAGCGGAGGAGCAGAGGCACCGGCGACAGAGGGAGCTGCATCCCAAAGGACCCTGGAGGCAGAGTCCACCGATGCCAAGGGAACCAATGGACCGAGGGCAAGGGGAGCACCACGGCGGAGACTGGAGGGGACAACACAGACTCTGATACCTCCTCCGATGGAAGCTCTTTGGTGGTGGCGTAAACCTCTGTAACCACCCCAGCTGCAGGTACAGCCGCCACCCCTGTACCAGCACCGCCCTCCCAGTAGCCCCTCAGCGAATGGCCCATGCCCGCTCACCCAAGAGGGTGGACATCTCCTTCGCCCCAGGCACCTCAGGCCCTGACTCAGTGAGCCCTGCTGCCCTGAGTGAGGAGGTTAATGACCTCCTGAGATCCATCTCTGTAGAGCAGCCAACCATTATGAATGCCATCCAGGGACTGGCATCCCAGATGCAGCAATGCATTCCTGGAGGGCATTCACGGTGGATTGGCTGCCCAACAGAGATCGATTCAGGCTCTGGCATCCTCTCTAATGGCAGCCATTGTCCCTGTTTCTACCGTCCCACCTCCAACTTCCACTTCCCAGTCCCATGTCTCCTCAACCCCAACCAATCCCAGGCACACATACAGATGAGCATGCACACAAGACTACACGCAAGAGTAGCACAGACAAACACAAGCACCACACTTCAACCCACAAGCACTCACGCAAACACCATACAGTTGCAGACATCCACTGCCTCCACTGTCTCCCCCTCCTCCTCCTCCTCCACTTCCTTCCCAGTCACGTTCACACTCACACCTGCATGCACTACATCAATATCCACCACCAGCATCACCGCACCAAGCAGAACACACACATCACTGGCAGACACCTCCACAACAGCCATGCACGTGTCCCCTCTGTCCTCTTCCACCCTGTCTGTCACCCCTCCTAAAGGACACAAACACAAGCACTCACATACCCAACAGCCATCCAACTCACATCAGCATACAGCCCATGCATTTGTACCCAAATCCAGCAGATATGCACCTCCTACAACCACTCCCTCAACCTCCACTCCCATCACCCCTCCCTCCTCCCGTTCCACCGTTCCTAAAAAGCTTTTCCTTTCCCAACTTGACCTCTTACCCCTCTTACCCCCCGTTCTGCACATATCAGCAGGGTGCCAAAGACCCAGCCCAGCAGCTCAGCCAAACAGTCCACGGGGACAGTGGTAGCACCACCTACTCGTGGTGGTATGGATACCACACCTCCATCGAAAAAGGGGAAGGAGGCTGCACCTCCATGCAAGAAGGGGAAGGAGCCTACACCTCCATGCAAGAAGAGGAAGAAGCCTGCACCTCCATCCAAGAATGGGAAGAGGCCATCCACCCCTGCCAGGAACGGTAAGGGATCCACGCCCCATGTAATGGAGGAGATGAAGCCCTCTACTCCAGCGGAGGCTGTCAGGGTGACACCTCCACCACCACCAGCTGTCACGGGACCCCACCGCCAGCTGATGAATTGCAGCCATCCTCAACTGCAGAGGCTGCCCAGGAGGCTCCTTCATCCACCATGACACTGCAGCCATCAGCAACTGCAGAGGCTGCCCAGGAGGCACCTCCATCCACCATGACACTGCAGCCATCAGCAACTGCAGAGGCTGCCCAGGAAGCACCTCCATCCGCCAACACACTGCAGCCGTCACTGCCAGCAGACACCATGCAGGCCACCCTCCACGGGCTGTTGTACGATTTGCCCCCTCCATAACCAGTGGGAAAGTCACCCATTCCAGAGACTGTGGCCTTGCACTCCCCACGACAGAGCAATGGGCAAGTTGCCCCCTCCAGAAACAATAGGAAAGTCACCCACTTCAGAGACTGGCCTTGCACTCTCCAGGACAGGGCAATGGGCAAGTTGCCCCCTCCAGAACCAGTGGAAAAGTCACCCACTCCAGAGACTGTGCATTGCACTCCCCAGGACAGAGCATTGGGCATGGACCCCCATCCGGAACCAGTGGGCTTGTTCCCGCATCCGACTGAGGTGCCCCCACATCCCCCTGAGGTGCCTGCCCATTTGCAAACTGATGCCCTTGCAAAGTACTATCCGGATCAAGTCAGGATTTGAGTTGGGCCTTAGACTGTGCCCTGTGGCCATGTGGGCCCTTTGAACATTGGACTGGGCAGTGTCCCTTTGTGTACATGTGCACATATCTGTTTCATTGACAAATTGATTACGTTTTTTAGATGTTGATTTGATTACAATCACTTTCGTCAATTCCTGTTGCCCTTGCATTATTTTGCCATTTTTCGGGGACAAACTGTTTCTTGTGTCCAGCTAGTTGTGTGTATGGTGTGTGTGACGGGTGTGTGCCGTGCTTGTGTGTGTCACGATCATTTTCCTCCCTCCCTCCCTCCCTTGTGTGCTAGGCGGCTGTACTCACCGTCGTCGTCTTCATCGGCATTGGTGTTCCAGGTGGAGCATAACATAGAAGATCATCCTGAAAATTTGCAGTTCAGGTTCCATGGCGGCGTTGTTCTTCCCTGTGTCTCTGATGGTGAGTCCTTTCTCATCTGTGATGCGTTTCCACTAGGGTATTGATGGCGTTGGTATCACCCCAGAAAAGGTGGCGGATTGCAATTTCAAAATATGGTGGGCGGTACTTTGTCTTCTGCCTGGCTGTTGGCGGTTACCGCCGTGGTGGGTGTTGTTTCCGCACTGGCGGTTGGTGTGGTACATTGGCTGTCTATGGGAGTTATCACCCTCATGGTCATAGTTTGGCGGTACTTACTGCCAGCTAGTTGGCGGTTTTACTGCCACTTTATCACTCACCGCCAAAGTCATAATGAGGGCCACACACTTGCAACACCTATTGTTTTTAACATGATTTTGATTGTTATCCATGATCTATAAAGAATCAGAAAGTAGAAGAAAAAGAAAAGTATTTAACTATGTAGCCAAAAATTAAAAACAAAAATAATCTTCAGTCTTCTTTACATATATTTACAGCAGCTTTCAGACTTTTCTCTAGAACTTTCTCAGAAATTGGTTTAGCAGCTTGTCAAAATCAGGTTTTCAAAGTCTCTTTCAGTATTGGAGAGTAATTATCACTTGTAACATGTCTTGTTCAGTAGGCAATGCAGTTTCAAATTTCAGTTCAAAAGTAACTTGAAGTTCCAAAAGTTTGATCTGGAAATCCACAATCAAAACAAAAAGACAAAAATTCACGTTGCCAGCAATCTATTGTAAAACATGCCCATTTGGGACCTGAATATCTTCGACTTCCAACTCTTTTTCCTTTGATCTCCGATTTGCGCTTATTTCTCCTTCACTCAAATCTTCATCTGTATCTTCTCTTGTGTCTAGCCCTTCATTTATGATTTGTAGCACATCTGAAACCCTTTCATTTGTCTGCAATTTAGGCCACGTGTCTTCTTTCACAGCATTCTTTGACAGTGTTATTTTCAAAACTGGACTTGCAATTCTTTTTGATTCGGAAGGATTTTGACTTTGACTTGATCTACCTGCAACATTAGCTAATTCAAGAGGAGTCAAACCTGCATGACTTTGATCCAACTCAACTCCATCCTAAGCTGCTTCAGGAAATGTGATTTGTTTCAACTGATCTTCCCAATCATCTGCTTCTATGTGAGTCCTCCTCTGACTTGACTCTCCTGCTATGTTCACTGGTGCTTGAGCAACTTCAGAAAATAGAGGTTTCTCTATTTCATCTCTTAGTGGTGTGTAACCTCTAGACAATCATATTCAACCATTTTCCGTTTCTCAATTTCAACATTGTCTATAGGGAGCGAGGTTGCTGGTTTAAGCACTGTACACCTCTTCAAGGTAACATTTGGAGAGCTTAAAAGTAATAATGCATATTGTGTAAGTCTTGTATTTGTTATGTATTGGGTCTTTGTTTGACTGAGTAAAACTTCAACTAAATGAGGAACAATAATCTCACATTGAGCGAGTGACAAACCAACCGCTGCTACAGCTTGCAAACAAACAGGTAAAGCTTCTTCGACTGGGTCCAAAGTAGCAGAAAAATATGCTACAGGGCGATTTACACCACCATGTACCTGGGTAAGGAGAGAAAGAGCTCAAAATTCACATTCATGACAAAACAACATAAATGGTTTCATGTAATCAGGCATTCCCAAACCTGGTGCTCTGCACAAACTCTCTCTCAGCTCAGTAAAGGTTTTCATACAAGCTTAATCAAGAGGCACAGGATCAGAAATATCTTTATGGGTAAGTCTCTGCGATGGCTTTGAAATAACAGAAAAATTGGGAATCCATTGGGGGCAGTAACTCACTATTCCCTGAAACATCCTGACATCTCTTTGTATAACTGGAGGATTAATTTGCAAAATAGCTGTAACTCTCTCTCTTGATATTTTCCTTGCACCTTTTCCTATTTGGTGACCCAAATACTTCACTTCTTTCTGACAGTACTGTAATTTCAGTGGGGACACTTTGGTGGTCATTACGAGTTTGGTGGTCATTGGACCGCCAAGCCAGCTGTGGTGTCAAAACCACCGCGAGGTCGGTGGGAGTAGACCGCCATATCATGGTGGTGATCTGAACGAAACACAGCCAATACACTGCCAGTACTGCCAGTGTGGAAGGACCGCCACGGCTGGCGGTCGGCATATCCAGGCCAGCGGAGACCATGTTTCTGCTCAGCATTTTGCGAGGTAGAACACCACCAGAATTTCCGGGGTGGTCGCACTGCCACTAAAAGCCTGGCAGAAATGAACAATATAAAAGGAGACGCACCTTCAGGAACACAGACACATCCGCAGATGCCATTTAACCCTAACTTGAAGTCTTCCCACTGCTCCTAATGGCCATACAACTCCAGAACCAGCGACGGCGCCAAAGACAATAACATTAAGTACACCCACCTAGCACACACTGGAGGGAAAGACATTAGTACACACACACACACAACACACACACGCAGCACGGCTAGCGATGCCCACACAAACATGCAAACAATCACCTGCAACAACACACACGTACCTACATACACAGAGAGGCACACCGCACACCTCCACAGGACAACACATAGTGGCAGCAACACTTAACAACAGCACACAACTAATCCAAACCAAAACACTGCCAAACAATGTGTCAGAGCACACGCCACGTTCACCCAACATACAAGGCACATCGCAGATGCATCACTACGCACACAGACGCACACACCACTACCACACAATGCCATACAACACTATCACAACACATCAGAACAAGACCGTGGCACAAGTCACCTACACAACTCAAGCAGCTACACAAACACATCATATTCACAGAACACACACTCCAAATCACACAAATACAACACATACACGTGGAAGGAAAGGCAGGACAATTATGTAACCTTCAACAGAAAGGGTACCATCGTGCAGATGTTTTGTAATAAATACTTTTTTAACAATGCACACTTGCATAGTGCTTGCCACATTCCCATGTTTGATTAACTTGGCATATCCTGCACTATATAAACCATGATCCTACATGGGAAGGTAACATGCCATCAAATCTATGTACAATGTAGTCAGTATGTACTTGGCACCCTGCAGTCATCTACACATTCAGGTAAAGGCAGCTGATTAAGAATGCAGAAATTACCTCTGTCATTGTGGCAGAGTACTACTGATGGCAATGGCTTAACACCTCAGGTATACTGATGCTGATGGAAGGGGCAGGTCTCTCAAAATATGTGAAGGGTGTCAAGACAAACCCAAACATGGAATCAGTCTCCTCATAACTCACTGTCTGCATGGTATTGGCACACATACTCTACGCAATTCCTGCCAGGGTGGCTGATACCCATAGTCCATGTGCATCTACCAATGATCCACACTACATCTTACCACTAGTAGGCTACCCAAACCCATACAAGCCAAACATTAGCGAGCTGTGAGTGTGTACTTACACCCTTGTGGCTTCTGTGCTGCCCTCAAGTGCGCATCCACCTCAGGATACGCTACTGCCAAAATGCGGGCCATTAGGGGGGTCAGGGTCTGAAGGGCACCCCTCCCTTGTTGTGAGGATGCCCTCAGCTGGGCCTCCAAGGTCTTACGGGCCCAGCGTCTCAGGTCCTCCCACCGCTTTCTGCAGTGGGTGCTCCGCCTGCTATGAACCCCAAGGGTCCGCACTTGCTTGACGATGGCACACCAAATCCCTTTCTTCTGATGGGCGCTTACCTGCATGGATGACACAGACAGAAGGAGAAAGTCATGTAGAGTGCCATCACAGCAACAGCAGTGACGTTCACACATCAGACACATCTCATGCCCACACTAACATGTCTGAATGGCACAAAAGCACAAACTCCATTGCCACCTGCATGCATCCACTCTGTGTGTGTCGTCACACTGCCTTTCAGCCTCACACACACTGCTATCAGACAGGACAGTATAATTGGACTCACCTGCTGCTCTGGTGCCACATACAACTGTCCATGCAGGAGTGGGACCATGGACACTAGCTTCTCCAAATCCTCCTGGGTGAAGGCAGGGGCCCTATCTCCAGTAGCATGTGGCATTATGGCTCCCAGAGACAGTACACAGCAGCTCACGCAGTGGAGGTCGTGCTTGCACAAGTGTCAGAAGTCAAGTGAGCTATGCAACAGAAAATGGCGGTCACGGCTGCCACGTACATGTCCGTCACTGTCAGGGATGAGCTTCATTAGCCCCAGTCTCCCATTGGCAACAATGTTATCCATTGAGGAGTTGCACGGAGGTTGCAACCGCCTACTGCCATGACGACTAACGCCGGTGGAATGAGGTCACTTTCATCTGTCCTGTGCATGCAGGACAGGATGCTGCCATTTTACATGTCGTCTGTGTATTGTAGGCGAATTGTAAGTGCGTCATGGATGATATGTAGTGATGATTGCATAGATTGACTATGTCCACACATCAAAGCTTAGTTCACACATGTGACATTAATGGACAGTGTGGTTAGATGGACTGATGACAACAAAAGGACATATGCAGTCACTTGCTTCATCATAGACGGAGTACCCATATCTGTATGTCAAAAAGTTACATACAGCTAAAACCCCTGTGGGAAAAGGGTGTTGTTAAATGGAAGTGTTACATGTTTCCTGTGTGGCAAGTTTTATGTCTGGGGCTGCAACAGTAATCTAGGATGGCACACACGTTCAGTCTACATGCCCCAATGGATTGTGTATACTTTACCGTTATGCCCACATTCATATTATGGAGGTCATAATGATCCCTGCGGTTGGAGCTAATGTGGCAGTAGTACCGCCAACAGGCTGGCGGTACTTACCGCCACATTATGACATTGGCGGGTTGGCTGAAGCCAATCTGCCAATGTACCACTCCGACCGTAATGGCGGTAGCAGCCAGATAAGAATCTCCAGCCCAGCAGCCGTCATTGTGCTGCCGGCGGTATCATGACCTTGCCTACCTCCATGGTTTTCGTGGCATTCGTAACACCATGAAAACCATGGCGGTAGGCCCTATCAGTGACAGGGAATTCCTTCCCTGTCACTGATTGGAGGCCCCCTCTTCCTCCAACACTCCCCAGACACCCCATCCCCCTACATCCACGCCCCCCATTCACACGCACACACGCAGACACAAACTCATCCACACATGCATACATGCATACATTCATTCATTCATGCGTACACATCAAAACATACACAAAAATCCGCATTCACATTTCCATACATACACGCACTCACACACATTCATACACGCACTCACACACATTCATACATGCACACAAACAACACTAAACACACACTCGCATTCACGCACACACTCACACATACATGAACACACACCCCCAAACACACACAACACCCCCACTCCTGTCAGAAACCTGACTTACCTGGATCCAGGTGGTCTTCTGGCAGGGGACGGTATGGGGCGCTGCTATCGCCAGCAGTGCCAGCCAGCAGAACACCGCCAGGCCGTATTATTTTTCACAGTACGGTTGGTGGTGGTCTACTGGCGTGGCGCTGCTGGTGGTAACCGCACCACCTTACTGCCTTCCACCAGTATGGCCACAGCGATTTCCGCCCTTCTTGTGGTAGCCACGGTGACAGTCTTTTGGTGGCCGTCGCCACAGTGGTAGGTGATTTTTACCGCCATTGTCATAATGGGGACCTGTGTCTTACAAGTACAGTGTTTGGTGCCATGTGAAATGTTGACTTTAACCTGTGCCTTTTCTTCTCTCCTATTCCTAGATACAGTGTAATGGTGAGAATGAGACATACACTGGTGTACCGGCCCCTAGCCGACCTTGCTACCCTGGAAGAGAGACACATCATCCAGACCTATCGTCTCAACCATCAAACCATCATGGAACTGTGTACCCAGTTGGAGCTGGATCTCTTGCCTGCCATTCGTAATCCCTATGCAATTCCTCCCACAGTACCGGTCTTATCAGTGCTACACTTCCGTGCCTCAGGTTTGTTCCAGATTACAGTGGTCTTGGCAGCAGGGATGTCACAGTCAATGTTCAGTATTGTGTGGAAAAATGTACTGTGTGCTTTGCTCAAACACTTGGACAGCTATATCAGGTTCCCCCAACATGCGGATTTACCCACTGCTAAAGCTGACTTCTATGATATGGGACAAGTCCCCCAAGTGATAGGGGCCATAGATGGCACCCACATTGCGTTGGTCCCTCCCAGGGTCAATAAACAGGTGTATAGGAACAGGAAAAATATTTACTCCATAAATGTCCAGGTGGTGTGTATCGCTGACCAGTATATCTCCCAAGTGACAGTCAAGTTTCCTGGATCTGTGCATGACTCCTACATTCTGAGGAACAGAAGGCCCACACATGATGGCACAACTACAGTATAGAGAGAGAGGGCCTGGTTCATTGGCATGTATCCATTAGTATGTGTGCAACTGTAATGTCACCTCTCTTCACAATCTACCCTGTGTCCCTACCGGTATTGTGATAGGTCTAACCTTTGTGCACACAGGTGACTCTGGCTATCCTAACCTTCCGTGGCTGCTGACACCAGTGAGATATCCGACAACAGATGGTGAAAACTTTTTCAATCAGGCCCACAGCAGAACAAGGCATGTCATTGAGAGGACCTAGATTCCGGTGTCTACACGTCTCAGGAGGTGCGCTGCTCTACAGACCATTAAACGTCTGCTAAATTGTTGTTGCTTGCTGCCTGCTGCATGCTATGCATTGTATGTGTACTGTACTCCTGTCTGCCTACTGACATTGATCCTCCTGATGTGTGCCATCCGGGGAGGTGTTACTGTTCAAATGTTAGAGCTCTGTTTCCATGCTGTTACTTAGCATCACATCTGCAAATCATTGGCCATGTTGTCTATTCCCAGTAATGCAATGTCACCTGCAAAAACATTGCCAACCAATGCAGTGTTACCAGTTTAGAAACGTATCCTGACTGTACACAATGGACGATTATGGTACATAACTTATACTGACAGTGGACCTTGACTTTAGTTGTGTAATGTCAGCTGTGAGGGATCGAACATTGGGAATGTATGTTTTGTAAATATGGATATGCCATGGTATTTACTGTTAAAATTCCACTTGCCATTTTGTACTAGGGAGTATGCCAAGGTACTGCATGTATGTTGGATGGCAACATTGACTCCTATCGTGATGGTTGTCCCAGTCTTGCTGTATTTGCAGGTCTCTTATGTTGTGCTCCCTTGACACAGGATTACAGTATATGTCTGTTCTACCATCAAACTAGATGCACATTGCTCCTCCTTCTGTCCATCTTACAGACTTTTGCAGGTCAATGAGTTAACTGAAATAACATGTTGTACTACAGATATTCCTACTTGTCACAATAAAGACACATGAACAGTAGCTGTTCTCAATGGTGTTTAATTTATTTCATAATTGCAATGGGTGAAGAGTGGGGTCATGGTGGATGAATTCATCAGAGCAGTTGGCCCAGCTGCAGGTAGTACGGGTCCAGTATCCAAAGGCCATGGGAAAATAGAGACATGACAGTGAACAGTCAACAGGGTGTGTCTGGCAAACAGGGGAGAATGTTCAGAAGAGGGATACTTACTGGCAGTCGTTTTCTTCTTGGCATTAGGTCCTGCAGGATGTCTGAATGGATGACCTTGTTTGCGTGGGGGTTCCTCAGCTACAGAGGGAGGGGTGCTAGTGGCCTGTGAGTCCTATGGCAGGGCCTCCATTCCACTAGCAGTGGCATAAGTGGATGGCTCAGTTGGTATATGGTTAGTGGAAGGGACCTGCTGGTGGGTGGAGGATGCACGCAGGATGTTTGTTAGTTCTTTAAGCACCCCTGCAATGGTGGCCATGGAGGCATGGAGGGTCTGCCACTGCTGCATGGCCTCCTGGTGGTATTCCCTCTGCAGCCTCTGGTTCTCATGCAAGGTGGAGAGTATCTGGCCCATCTTGTCCTGGGATTGCTGGTATGCTTTCAGGACTTGGGAGATGGCCTCCTGGCAAGTCATTCCCCTTGGGTGTCCCACCAATTGCCCCACAGGTGCCCTCACACTTCCCTGGCCCCTTGTGTCTGTGCCCACTCCCAGTTACACCAGAACCTTGGTCCCTGTACTGTTGGCCACCCTGCTGATTGACCTGTGCTTAGGACACAGGATTGGGGATGAGGGGTTGGCTGTGCTGTTGTTGCCACAGGGGTGGGGAGCTAAGATGTGGGCAGGATGAGGCTGGTGGTGGTGTACTGACCAGTTGTCCCAGATGGGCCAGGTAAGTCATCAATGCTGCAACATCCACAGTATTAGTCCTCACTGGGTCCTTCATCCTGGGAAGGAATGGCTGTCTCTGACATGCAGGTTTACATTGTCATATCATTGTCTGATGCATACAGTGGCTTGACTGGCTTCCCAATGATGGCAATGACAGATGCAGCACTGCAGACATTGTTTGTGGGTGACGGATTGTGATATTGGTTCCATGTGCCATTGAGGGTTGTGGATAGTGGATAGCATTGCTGTAATTGCCAGTTGGTGTAGCTGGTGTGATGGTTTTACGTGCAGGTTTTCCACTGTGAAGTGGGAATAGCAGCTTTTCACGTGTAGGGAGTAATGCAGTGTGGGAGTTGTAGTGCTTGCTATTGTGAGTGCTATCAGTGCACTAGGGAGGGACTGTGTGGGTATAGTGGCAGTGGGGTGGTGTGGCATGCAGTGGAGGGGCATTAGCCGATTGATTAGGAGGGAGTAAGTGTGAGATGAGGAGAATTGGGGAGTGATAGGGTGGTGGGGACGCTTACTGTACAGGAGTAGTTGGTGCCATGGGAGTGTTAGTGAGTCCAGTCCTCCAGTTATTCCAGTCAGGTCCTCCGGCTGCAGGATGGCCAAGACCTTTTCCTCCCACAATGTGAACTCTGGGGGAGGAGGTGGGGTGGGGCCCAGTCTTGTTGATGACAATTTGGTGTCTCGATGTCATGGAAAACACTTACCCCCGTAGGTCATTCCACTTCTTCCTGATGTCCTCCCTTGTGTGTAGATGGTTGCCCACTGAGTTTACCCACTTGACAAGCCTACGCCATAACTCAATTGTCCTGGCTATGGATGTGTGCTGGACCAGTGCTCCCAACAGTTGTAGCTCTACCCTGATGATTTCATCAACCATGACCTTCATCTCTTTGTCTGTGAATCATGGGTGCTTTTGAGGGGACGTGGTGGTAGTGATGTGGTTGGAGGGGGTGTTGTGCGCAAGGGTGGAGTGTTTGGTGCTTGATGGGAGGTGTGGGATGCTTAGCATTGTGTGCTGGTGTGTTGTGGTGTTTGTGTGGAGTTGTGATGTGTGTATTGTGTTTATGGTGTAGCTGTATGGTGGGTGCTGATTGTGAAGTGTATATATGCATATGGTGTATCATTGTAAATTTCTTGGTTTGTGGGTCCTCAATGTGTCTGTTTGTGGTTATAGTTGCAAAGGGGTATGGGTTGTGTGGGGGGGTGTTTCATAGAGGTGTGTGTGGCTGTGTCTAATGTGTGTATGTGTCTCAGGTGTGGGGTATTCGTACTGTCCAATGTGGTGTGGTGCTCAGGCTGAGGTGTGTTTTTGACCACAGTGGTTTCCACCACCAATGGTTTACTGCAGTGCAATGATCATTGTGCTGATTTGTGGTTTGTGATATGGAGAGCGGAATGTTGTCAGCATGGTGGTGCTGGGACCGCCTCTCTCCCACCCTTGGTCGGCCTGGCGGTGTCTCATTTGTGGCTGTTTTAGAGTGGTCTTTAGTATGTGACTCGTAATATGGCAGTCAGGATACCACCAACACTGACGGTGTTTTTGGCAGCCGCCACCATGGTGGACTGCCCAAAAGACCGCCAAGCTCGTAATAAGGGCCTTTATGTCTATTCTCACCCAAATGATTCAATAAGGCAATAGTATATTGCCTGCATGCTTCCTTTGTCTTTGAAGCAACCAAAAGATCATCAATTTACTGAACTAATGCTGATTTGAAAGGCATTTCCAATGATTCCAAATTCTTTTTCAAAACCTGATTAAATATGGACGGAGACGCTGAAATAACCTTTTGGGATTCTATACCAACAATATAACCAATTGCAGAATTTAAAACAGAAAGGAAATTGGCTATCCTCATGAACAGGCACAGAGAAAAATGTGTGTGATAGGTCCACCACGTGAACCATTCTGCATCACATGGGATCTGAAATAGAATCACTGCTGTATTTAAAACCACTGGACAACGTTTAACCACTATATCAATAATTCTCCTCAAATCTTGAACTATTCCAAATTTCCCACTTAGTTTTCCCAAACCCATAATAGGGGAATCACATGGGCTGCTCAGCACTTCTTTTAGAAATCCCTGTTTCACTAAATCTGCAATTACAGGAATGACTCTTTCAATCACATCTGGTCCCATATGATACTGCGGAGTTTGCGGAAAAACTGCATTAGGTTAGACTGTGACTTTAACTGGATCAACTCCTTTAATCAGACCAATGTCTTTCCCAGAAAGATCCCAAAATTTGAAAGTAACTGTAACTTGTATGTCAGTTGGTAAATCATGTACTGTAAATGCAGGATAAAAACTAATCAGTGAAAGTTCTTCATTTACTGTATCACATTCAATTTGCATGGGTGAATCATCATCATCATCATCATCACTATTCTTCTGAATAACATCATTTGTACAGCTAATTGAACATTTTGTTTTGCACAATAGATCTCTTCCTAGTAAGGAAACTGGACGTGAGTCACAGACTACACATTTGTGCAGACCTTCAAAATTGCCAATTTTAACAGGAACTGATTTAGTAATCGGGTTTGTGAGATATTGATTGACAACTCCTACAATTTGCATTGTTTTCCCAGAAAGTGTCACGATAGGAATTTCTGCAGTTCTCACTGTAGAGCGTTTAGCTCCTGCTTCAACTAGAAATGAAACATCATGACCCATTACTTTTCAATTTACATAGGACCCTTTTGATCCACTTCTAATAAAGCTGCTAACACACATTCTTCTTCATCCGAACTCTCACCCATCACTTCATCATTCAATTAATCCTCACTATCTAGTATAAACTGCTGCACCATACGATTACTTTGATTTAACTTTTGACCTGTGATCTGCTGAGGAAGCATCATCGGCTGCTGTACCATTGGAGCTGGAGTTAGCTGCATTTGTTATTTTGGTATAATTTGCTTTTGCTGTGACTATGGCACCTGAAAACGTGGCACCTGAATCTGCTGCATCAGTTGAGGACTTTGCATTTGCTGAGGAATCTGCATCTGATTACTATTATTCTGGACATTTAAATTAGGACCTCTCATTCTCGGGCCTCTCAAATTTGAAAAAAGATTGTTTTCATTCATCTGCGCAACAACACCTTCCTGTACGATCATTGGACACTCCCGTATCCAATGCCCTTAGCCCCCGCAAGCATGACAAGGTAACATCCTTTTCATTGTCTGTATATCACCTGGATTAACAACAGTATTCAAATCGGCACCATGATTTCCATTTCCATTTCCACCAACCTCTACCTCTAGCCTGAGTCTGATTTTGGAATACTTCCATATTTCTCTGCTGTTATGAAAAAACCCCAGCATTCCTGATCGTGCAGCTTTAGTCTGCATCACCATTGCCTTCTCCTTCAGTTTCTTCTGCTTGATTTCAGGCTCATCACTACAGCTTTCAGCAAACAGTAATACTTCATCAACCGGTTTTGCTTGCCAGCAAATCAAAAGACTCTTAAGCGTCTGGCTAATTTCAGGTCTCAACCCTTCAACAAATCTGAACATAAAATGAATCATGTATTTTGGCTCAATTGCTCCTGTACCACTGTAATATTTAAATGCTTGCAATAATCTCTCATAATACACATTTATTGACTCTTTCTCATCCTGTACTATCCTATCAATTCTCTGCCAATCAATACTTTTAGGTGAAATTCTGGTTTTCAAAAATTCAATCACTTTGTAATAATATTTCGTTACATCAGGAGATGGTGCACCTATAACTGGATCTCATGGAGGTTCTCTTGTTGGCCAGCTAACACTCCTTTTGCATTCAACCCACAAATCAGCTGAAACCACCATTTCTAACTGGGTATTCAAATCCTCCCAAAGGCATTTTGCACGCTTCACAAACCCATCTGTCTGCTAGTACCATTTCACTGGTTTCTCTCTCAATTTCAGGTAGTCATTTGAAGATGACAAAATATCAATTTTACTCCAAGGGAAATATATATAATTCCCTCCAGGAATTTCTCTCATTGGTAATATCTTTACTGGATTATCTGTCTGCTGCACACTTGCATCTGAATTTTCTTTACCCATCTGCCTTACCATTTATCTAATGCTCCCCATGTTTGAGTAGTCTGAATTAATTTCTTAATATGAATTTTCATTCCTGGTATTCTCATGTTCTCAACATCTTTTGAATCAAATTCTAATCTGTAACTTCTTCTTAATGGCTTTGATGTCTTAATTTCTTTTTCATATTTCTCTGCAAGTTCTGCTAGCTTCTGGTGTACCAGTCCTGCTCTGTTTGTAACATTTTTACGTTTATGAAGAGTAACTCGTCTTCATTACATGGGTCAATCCTATTTAATTCAAGTGTTCCCTCAATCATTTCATTTAATTCTGATTTAAGTCTTGCCAGGTTCAATAAATTCCCCCTTCAGCATTTGTTTTTGCTCTACTCATTTTTTCTAACCAGTCTGTTATCTGCTGAGCTGTCAAACCTTGTAATGAGACACTATTATTTACATTGGGCACACCCTGTGGAGTAATACATGGAGTCTCTGGAGTCATCAAAAACTAATTTTAATTCAAATCTGACTTTCCCAATTTCTGTAAAGTCCTAGGATAGCTTAAGTCAATCAGTGGACCTTTCTTTTCAAAAGTCTGATTCATTGCAGACATAATTCCCGCACTAACATTGAGTCGCTCTATCTCTGCATTTGAATTAAAAATAATCTGTACATTGCTTTCATTATTTCTCTGGAAAACAATGGTACAACAGGACCAATAGTAACAGGTACAGTAATGATTCTGGACTTGATTGAACATTCTGACTTCTCAAGTAAATTACTCCAGAACCCTGACCTGACACCATTGAAGAATTTGACTGTGACATTGCTACAGATGTGTACCTCAGCATAGTCTGAACCTGCACTGGACAATTGAATTAGGTGTAGACTCCGTCTGAACCATCACTGGTTTCTGAGTAACCTGTAATATCTGTGATGATTGCACCACTGGTACTGTCATAGTCGGTGCAGAACTTACAACAGGAATTGTAGGAAAGACCACAGGTAGCTCAACCTGAGTCATAGGGTCTGAATTACAGTAACCGCAGGAACACTAGTTGCAACCTGTACTTGACTCTGTGTTACTACAACTGATACTGGAGCACTTGGACCAGTACTAATACCTGGACTTGTCTCTTGTGCTGCATACGGTGGAGGACGACTTCTCAATAACTGCATTATAAATTCAACATCGTCTGTGTCATCATCATAAATCAATGATTTCCTTACCTCATCTGACTTCGACTCATCTTCTTCAGAAGAGTCCTTATTCTTCTTAGACTTTTGTCTGACAGTGCTCTCTTTCTCTTGTGTAATTGCAGGAAACATTTTAAATTCCCTGTAAAGTTTCAGTTCTCCAGAATTTCTGCTCGTCCCATTTTGCCTCTAATAATGTCTTATCAACTTTTCTTATTCTCCTGTTAAATTTTAATTTCTCTTGTTGTCTGGCCACTAACTCCCAAATGGCCAAAGATTCAAATTGTGCTGGTCTCAGAGGAGGTTTTAATTCATACAGCACTCTTCTCAAATCCTCTAAAATTCCCATGTTAAGAGTTCCATAGGCAGGAAAAGCTAAGTTTCCTTCCTTCTCTGTAAATTTGCACCACTGTTTCAACCAAATACATGCTGCTTTAACTTTCTCTTTAATTACGATGTATGCAGGTGTACCTTCTGGTGGGGCAATTTCTCCTACTCTAACTGGAATAAAAGCATCTCCATTGAGCGCACTCTTCAATGCTCTGAAATTTTAAATTTTTACTTTAATCCGACTTAAAACTGTAATTTAAATTCAAAATAGGAAGTAATTCAATCTCAAAGTCCTCTTCGCTTGCCTCTCTCAACCAATAGTGCTTTACGGTTGTCCACCAATCTGTTCGCAGCTCCCTTTCACCAATCAACCTATCCCAGCACGGTCCTAAGTGACTTCACACTCGTACACATATCGGCAGACAAAGTCTTGCGGCTTGTCCTACAAAACTCCATTCTTACAAAAACGAATGCAAAATATTGTGAGCACTAAAGAAAAATCAACACACCATTTTGTCTGCTTACTACAGGTAGGGAACACAATCACTTTGGAAGCTTCCACGAATATTTCAATTGCAGCTTTTAGCTATGACATCTACTCATTCGATCTATGCTTTCTATGACTTGCAAGTGAAATTTGACCAGCAAATTCTACCCTTGACTAATACTAGATCCTCCTTATGCACTCAGGAATCACCAATATCTGCCAAACTACCACTCCCTTTGACACACACTCAAGGAATACTATTTGTCAACCATGCCCGATTCACCAAATAAACAGACAAGTTACATCAACCAAGTGTGTAAAAGACACTTGTTCAATACTCAATACTCCGGAGTCTTAGACCACACAGGGACCGTATACCAACAGCCACTACTGTACAGAAGTGCGACTACTTCCCAACATACACCCTGTGGAGCACGCACACTCCCTAACAAACTACATTGGAGTAAGCAAACTCCCTATTTCTCACAAACATCACAATTCACCTGTGATTTGCTAAGCAGTGCAAGCGCAACCCTAACTCAATCATAAATCACACTAGGAACACTGGGAACATCTCCAAACAAGCATTGTGAAAACCAAATTTAAAATTTACATCAAACCAAATCTCCGAATGAGACGAAACCATCAGATAATACCCTCCTATTGAGACATAACAATCCTCTGCTACCAATATTGTGGGCATGTCCAGCCTTATATTTCTTTTGATAATTTATTAATGAGGTGACACATATAGGCTAATCATCATTTACCCTTAGAGGTCAATACAAATCTTTGGACTCCGATAGGAGTGAGATACCGTTTTAACAGTCAACAACAATGAGATCTAATCAATATACATCACTTTCAATACTGAAGTCAGTAATTTATACACACGATGACCTATGTGGCCATGAATCACAACACCAGTTTAGTAAAGTTCAAACATTTATTGCCCTTTATTTTAACAATGCTATGATAACAACAATAACAGATGCATGCTCGACATTGAATACATTTAATTATCATAGTTTAATTGTTTACATTCAAATTATATGAAAGTCAAATGAAAGTCAAATGCAAATTGTGGCATCCTTAGTAATTACTATCATTCGATAAGCATATTTGGGATCCATGAAAAAAGAAAAGAGGACACAAATTAATTTGGAAAACATCTGACTATGGTGCTAACCAAAAATAGCGGTTGGGTTTCTAAAGAGAGAAAACATATAAATCTGCAAGAAAGACAAATGCACATTTGGTTATACCTCTCCTAAATGGATCAGCAAACAGCAACGTCTTCGTCAGTGTAGCATATTCTGGTTTTGTTCACTCGGCAGTGACATAATAGGGAACAGTTCAGTAATGTTTGGTCTTAATGCATCTGAACAGTCAATGGTAGAAAGCTAAAGACACAACACACCATTACACTATTTTAGAGACTGAGCTTACATCACCTAGTTTTGGTCTATTAAAGTACTAGAAAGCAACTTGCTATGTTTCTATTGGTCAGTCTATGGGGTGGTTTAGGTCACAGCCAATTACATTTACTCCAAGTTCCAAAAGTATCTTTCTTCATTCTCTGCATTCATGATTGGCCCATTTTCTCTCACTGCAGTCACCAGTTTCCGCAGTAAAAATACAATTCTTGCAGGTTATACATGAGCACTGAAAGCTATTGTTTCTGGGTACACACTATCTCGCAGGAAGGCAAACAAATGTTACAACCGAAGAGCATAACTTTTCCACAGTCACTCACAGGATGCTTAGAAAAACATTATCTGCAGCGTTAAGATTTTACTAAACATGAGGACTTTTTAAAACCAATGCTAAAATGTGAAGAATAAAACATTTAATAATATTCAAACTGTTAATCCTTTTAGTACATATCAATATTCATTTTTCAGTACATTTAATTATAAATGAACAAAATACATTTTCATTAGACAGCTATTTATTAATATTTAAACCCAGATAATGGCTGCCACCAAAGTGGTCATATTTTCCAAAAACACGTTTTTAGTATAACATTTAAATACATGTTATTTATTTATGTTATAGTGACACAAGTTTTATTAATAATGTTTGTGCTCCAACACCATCACCTGGAGGTGCTGTGAATATGCTGTGAGGCAACAATACATGATCACAAAATCCTCAATAAAATTCTAAAATAAATAAAATATGACAATTACCTATATGGCCAAAGTCAAACAACATGGCCAAAGCCTGAGTGATTTGTAAAATTTGATTAGAAACAAAGACATTCCTATTAATTACACTTAAATATTGAGGAGTGAAATAAGTCCCACAATGTAAAGGGTTTTTAATTTATCACTGATTGTGCAGTGCCAAAAGCAAAACTTATATAACATACATGCATAAATCACAGGAGTATTTTAAAAAAAAAAACTCCTCAAACCTTTAGGCAAGGCAGATGTACAGAAGAACATCAACCTTCGGGCCCTTATGTAAGTCTTGTATGGTCAAATGAACAATTATTCTGTTGTTCAAGAACAATTATGGGCTTCGGCCTGATTTAGAATTTGGCGGATAGGTTTATTGCATCACAAATCCGGTCCACCATATTATGATACCATTATATCCTATAGACATCATAATATGCCAGATGGAATATCACATTTGTGATGGAGTAACCCGTCCGCCAAAATGTAAATAAGGCCCTTATTAAGCAAAGGTGTAGGTGTGCAGGCCACATAGGCCCATATTTATACTTTTTGACGCAAAACTGCGCTAACGCAGTTTTGCGTCAAAAAAATTAGCACCGGCTAACGCCATTCTGAAGCGCCATGCGGGCGCCGTATTTAATCAATGACGTTAGCCGGCGTTAGCCGCCGGCGCTGCCTGGTGTGCGTGGAAAAAAACGACGTACACCAGGCAGCGCCGGCGTAGGGGGATATGGGGCTTGGGCGTCAAGAAATGGGGCAAGTCAGGTTGAGGCAAATTTTTCACCTCAACCCGATTTGCGCCATTTTTTTTCACTCCCAACCCCCACAGAAATGACTCTGTCTTAGCAAAGACAGGAGTCATGCCCCCTTGCCCAATGGCCATGCCCAGGGGACTTCTGTCCCCTGGGCATGGTCATTGGGCATAGTGGCATGTAGGGGGGCACAAATCAGGCCCCCCTATGCCACAAAAAAAAAAAAAAAAACACTTACCTGAACTTACCTTAATGTCCCTGGGATGGGTCCCTCCAGCCTTGGGTGTCCTCCTGGGGTGGGCAAGGGTGACAGGGGGGGTCCCTGGGGGCATGGGAGGGCACCTCTGGGCTCCTTCAGAGCCCACAGGTCCCTTAACGCCTGCCTTTTGCAGGCGCTAAAAAACGGCGCAAAAGCGGCCGTACGTCATTTTATTGGACCCGCCCACTCCCGGGCGTGAATTTTGCCAGGGAGTATAAATCCGACGCACATGCCTCAGAGTCGATTTTTTAGACGTGAACGCCTACCTTGCATCTCATTAACGCAAAGTAGGTGTCCACGCTAAAAAATGACGCAAACTCCATGGACTTTGGCGCTAGACGCGTCTAACGCCAAAGTATAAATATGGAGTTCGTTTTGCGTCGAAATTGCGTCAAAAAAAAGACGCAATTCCGGCGCAAACGGAGTATAAATATGCCCCTTAGTGTTTGGCATTTAAATCAAAAATGGCTGAATGAAAATATATCAAACCAAGAAAGGGCCTGGCAAGTGTGGTGTACACTTGCTCAGCGGTTTTTACTTCTTTGCTGGTGAAGATATTTGTGTAATTTGAAAACGTAACTGGACTTTATCCCCTGTCCATAATGCTTGATCCAACGACCAAGCTACACCAAAGTTGCCTTGCTGATTGATAGCTGAATCTAGAAGGCTGTGTGATGTGTATTTAAAGCAAACTGGTCAAATGAATAGTGTAAACTATGGTTTCCTACAGAGTGATGTGTTAACGTTAAATTCAGAGGTTCACATATGTGTGTGCATGTTTTTGGTATGCTGGGCTACAAACTGAAGGATAATAATAATTTGAAAGGATAGTATTCTAAATCACATTCGTGAAACTATGCTTTAGAAAGACTTAAACGTAATCATAAAGTGTGCAAATATCCACAATGATTCAACGTTCAAACCAGGACTAAAACAGACTGGCAGAAAACTTAGCAATTCCCTCTAAAAAGGAATCGAAAGGAAAATGGTCGCTGACATTTTGAAGAACAGCATTTCGGCAATACGGAGGGAGAAAATGGCAAATGACTTATGTACTGAAGCAGAGGACTAGTTTGAAGTAGTAAGGTGTATTAAGCACCAAATCATATAAAGCTAAAATTGCTGCCTAATGTAGTTACAGGGCCGCAGGGACAGAGAGAAAAATGATGGTGAACATTGTTATAGTCTGCATTATGATCAAATTTTTGATTAAAATCACCTCCTAGTATCGGATGGTCTTCAGAGGAAATGTAGAGTGTCTATGAATCCTAATGTGGTTTAGGTGTCTAAGATGAGTGAGTGCAGAGCCTGCTGAAAATCCCTCTCTGCAAAGTTACATGTTTACAACAAGAAAACGGCAGGAAGTGGGAATGTGTTGAGTTTCTATTTATTGTCACATTTCTAAAAGGTTCATCAGGAAGAACAGATGCTCAAAGCGAAACCCGCAGATGCCGTTTTATATCCCATGTTATGGACTTCTGTGTCTTTGCAGCTGTAATAAAGGAAGATTGTGTGGCAGTGAAACAAAGGGATATGATGTACAAATATAGTTTTAAACATGACATGAACAATGTTCACCTCCTTGTTAAGTCAAGCAGTATAATTCAAAGAGTGTCTGAAAAGCTTTACCAATTAATTCTGAAAACACGTAAACAGCGTAAAAGAGGATTCTTGGAGTTACCAAGGAGCTAAGTTTATAGAGGCCTGAGAAGCACAAGACCTTGAACAGAACACACAGGGATCAATCATAAAAAGAGTGTGCTATAATGCAGGATGCCAAATACAATTATCACAACACCTACTGAGATTAATTTAAAACAAAACAATGCAACTTGTGTAAATCCCACTGACATCTGCTCCTAACTCAATATACATATGCGGCCTCATTTCGAGTCTGGCGGTCAATGGACCGCCAAACTCGTGGATCCGCCACCAATCAGCGGTCTGAGTGCTACATTACAACCCTGGCGGTCGGGCTGCCAGAGAACGTCCAGCTCCGTGAGGATCGGACATCCCGGCGGTCTAGATGTGGAGGCAGTCCTAATCTGCCAAAGCAGTGCTGTCCTGGGGATTACGACCCCCTTCTCCACCAGCGGTTTCATGTTGGTGCCACCGGCATGAAAAGACTGGTGGAGAATGGGAGAAGGGGACCCCAGAGAAGCCCCTGCACTGCCCATGCTCTTGGAATGGGCAGTGTAGGGGCCCACCTGGCCAGGACCCTTGCAATGTTCACTGTCTGCTTTGCTACAGCATTGCCATCAATGTTGTAGGCTTTTCCCTGCTAGGCCAGCGGGTGGAAACTCAGGTTTCCACTGACCTAGCAGGAAATTCTTAATGGGGCTGGCGAGGAGGTAGCCTGTGTGGTGATCTGACTGCCGCCATCGTAATCGGGCGGTTGGACTGCTGAGGACACATCGGTCACATCATCAAAGTTGGTACAGTGTTTGTCAGTCTTAGTTTTTGATAATGGAGTCTCACAGATGCAAAAGGGTATTTAGTTCTTGCCAGTCTTGGTTCTTAATAATGCTGCAGGACAGATGTTTGAGGACACATCACATGCAGGCCAAGGTTTTCTGAAGGCTAATTCTGCTGATCTTTTTCCCGATTTTCTTCTGCTACAAAACAAACACCAACATAGTGGGCAGATTTGTTTCTACCTAAACTCCAGATCATGCCCTAAGTTATTGTCAGTCATAGTTCTAAAAATTTCTACAGGACAGATGCCCAAATTGAACAACACATTCAGATCAGCTTTTCTTCAATCTGCTGAACTTTCTTCATTAGCAAAGCTTCTCAGCAGCCATTCATGTAATGGAAACTCTATTCTGAAGGTCCTAGAAATGGATTTGTTACAGAGTAGAAGATCCTCATGAACCTCCAATAGATATTACTAGAAATGTTTCTTGGTCAGTTAATGGCATTTTCTTCTGCTAGTCTTTGTCTGCAGTTTGGCAATCTCCTATCTTCTTCGTAGCTAAGTGTATAAGGTAGACTTTTAAATGTTCATTCTCGTTTTGTCATCTCTTTGTGTCACAGATTGATTTCTGTATTGTTTTTACTTCTGTGCTACTACACAAGAACTCAATAAGGGTAGCAACCTGATCGAATGAGTTTCACCCTCCATCCAGAAACCTCTGAGATCACACCTGGTGAAAGATCCTCTGACCTGACATTTTAATAACTTTGTAGTACTTTCATCTCAAGAATGGTGCCCAGAGCAGGCAATAAAACATAGGGCTCTTGGAAGGCTTTCTGCTGCATTAAGTAAAGTATCATTTTTCCAACCCACCTCCTTGTAAATGTGCCTCAGCAAAGTTTTAATTACACTTGCAACATTTGACAGATTCCCATATTTCACATTGTGTGAAATTCTGGGGAACAAAATCACACAAAGTAGTATTAGATTAATTTGTGTAACCTTTTTTTACCGGAGCCTGCACCCTGCTTAAAAGGTTTAATAAAATACCAGTGAGTGACTGGGTTATGTGGAAAATGTCTGTCCAAGAGGCATTTTCTGTGGGAACTTGTCTTCTGCTGCTATCCCGCAAGACATTTTTTTTACACTAAGGCCCTCATTTTGACATAGGCAGGTGGTGAAGGCCGCCCGCCAATGCCATCCCGCAATCAGGCCGCCTGTGCGGCCTGAACCCCACCGGCCCTATTATGGCTTCCGCCCGCCGGCCCAGCGGGGAACAAGACCTTAACATTGCAGCTGGCTCCTAATAGAGCCGGCAGCAATGTGGCGGTGCAGCGGGTGCAGCAGCACCCGTCACGCATTCCACTGCCCGTAATCCGGGCAGTGGAATGCGGAATGGGGCAGTGCATTGGGGCCCCTGCACTGCCCATGCCAAGTGCATGAGCAATGCAGGGGCCTCTGGGTCTTCCATTCCACCAGCCTTTTCATGGCGGTGTTTACCGCCATGGACAGCCTGGCAGATGGGGACTCGTAATCCCCAGAGCAGCGCTGTCTGCAGCACTGCCCTGGTGGATTCCAACTGCCGGGACCGCCAGGCTGAAGGCTGGCATGGTCGGTGGTTTGACCGTGGTGGCTCTGCCACATCCTTGCGGTCTAGTGACCGCCAGGGTCATTATGACCCCCTAAATGTACATTTGGGTAAAAAAGGTGACATGAGATACGCCACATTCTACTACAAGGGTGTAATTTCATGATATTATTATTGAATTTTGTCAAATTTCAGGGGAACAATAACACGATTTTGCACAACACAAGTCGTAATGCAACCACATGAAAACAAATAAATGGAATCTTGCACCGCCTCTGGGTGGTGGTCCAAGTGAATGCCTTTTATTACAATACCTTTGAATGAGAGGGGACTTTCCCCAACACTCACAAAAATGGCTACATGCATGTAAAACATGAATAATAGTTAAAAATAGTAAACTTGGAAGAGAGAGTATCAAAGCACATATTCAGTAGAATGGCATGCATTAAAAGGTAATTTGTGCTGCCTAGCAAAACCTAGCAAAACTCTAAGGATCCAGAGACAAAATCTTTTAAAGAGAAGACTCCACATTGCAGAATTACACAATGCTAATTGTAGATAGACTTCAAAGGAACCATTTATTAACTTAAACCAAATTGGATATCGTGGAACAGAAAATGGAAACTGCAATAAACTAATATTGACCAATTAAATAAGTTAACCAATTCGCTGCCAGGCCTTTTCCCCCTCCTGTGCCAGGCCTTTTTTTGCCTATTTGGGGCAGTTCGCGCTTAGGCCCTCATAACATTTTGTCCTCATAAGCTAACCAAGCCAAATTTGCGTCCTTTTTTTCCAACATCCTAGGGATTCTAGAGGTTCCCAGACTTTGTGGGTTCCCCTGAAGGAGGCCAAGAAATTGGCCAAAATACAGGGGAAATTTTGTTTTTTTCAAACAAATTGGAAAAAGTGGCTGCAGAAGAAGGCTTGTGGTTTTTCCCCTGAAAATGGCATCAACAAAGGGTTTGCGGTGCTAAACTCAGCAGCTTCCCAGCTTTCAGGAACAGGCAGACTTGAATCAGAAAACCCAATTTTTCAACACAATTTTGGCATTTTACTGGGACATACCCCATTTTTGCAATTTTTTGTGCTTTCAGCCTCCTTCAAGTCAGTGACAGAAATGGGCATGAAACCAATGCTGGATCCCAGAAACCTAAACATTTATGAAAAGTAGACAAAATTCTGAATTCAGCAAGGGGTCATTTGTGTAGATCCTACAAGGGTTTCCTACAGAAAATAACAACTGAAAAAGAAAAATATTGAAATTGAAGTGAAAAAAACATAAATGTTTCTCTATGTTTTACTCTGTAACTTTTCCCTGCAATGTCAGATTATCTAAAGCAATATACTGTTATGTCTGCTGGACTCCTCTGGTTGTGGGGATATATAGGGCTTGTAGGTTCATCAAGAATCCAAGGAACCCAGAGCCAATAAATGAGCTGCACCCTGCAGTGCGTTTTCATTCTATACCGGGTATACAGCAATTCATTTGCTGAAATATAAAGAGTAAAAAATTGCTATCAAGAAAACCTTTGTATTTCCAAAAAGGGCACAAGATAAGGTGTTGAGCAGCAGTGGTTATTTGCACATCTCTGAATTCCGGGGTGACCATACTAGCATGTGAATTACAGGGCATTTCTCAAATAGAGGTCTTTTTTACACACACTCCTATATTTGGAAGGAAAAAATGTAGAGAAAGACAAGGGACAATAACACTTGTTTTGCTAATCTATGTTCCCCCAAGTCTCCCGATAAAAATGATACCTCACTTGTATGTGTAGGCCTAGCGCCCGCGACAGGAAACGCCCCAAAGCGCAACGTGGACACATCCAATTTTTTTAAAGAAAACAGAGGTGTTTTTTGCGAAGTGCCTACCTGTAGATTTTGGCCTCTAGCTCAGCCGGCACCTAGGGAAACCTACCAAACCTGTGCATTTCTGAAAACTAGAGACCTAGGGGAATCCAAGGAGGGGTGACTTGCGGGGCTCGGACCAGGATCTGTTACCCAGAATCCTTGGCAAACCTCAAAATTTGGCTAAAAAAACACATGTTCCTCACATTTCTGTGGCAGAAAGTTCTGGAATCTGAGAGGAGCCACAAATTACCTTCCACCCAGCGTTCCCCCAAGTCTCCCGATAGAAATGATACATCACTTGTGTGGGTAGGCCTAGCGTCAGCGACAGGAAACGCCCCAAAGCGCAACGTGGACACATCCACATTTTTGGAAGAAAACAGAGGTGTTTTTTGCGAAGTGCCTACCTGTAGGTTTAGGCCTCTAGCTCAGCCGGCACCTAGGGAAACCTACCAAACCTGTGCATTTCAGAAAACTAGAGACCTAGGGGAATCCAAGATGGGGTGACTTGCGGGGCTCGGACCAGGTTCTGTTACCCAGAATCCTTTGCAAACCTCAAAATTTGGCTAAAAAAACACATGTTCCTCATATTTCTGTGGCAGAAAGTTCTGGAATCTGAGAGGAGCCCCAAATTTCCTTCCACCCAGCGTTCCCCCAAGTCTCCCGATAAAAATTATACCTCACTTGTGTGGGTAGGCCTAGCGCCCGCGACAGGAAACGCCCCAAAGCGCAACGTGGACACATCCAAATTTTTGGAAGAAAACAGAGGTGTTTTTTGCGAAGTGCCTACCTGTAGATTTTGGCCTTTAGCTCAGCTGGCACTTAGGGAAACCTACCAAACCTGTGCATTTCTAAAAAATAGAGACCTAGGGGAATCCAAGATGGGGTGACTTGCAGGGCTCTGACCAGGTTCTGTTACCCAGAATCCTTTGCAAACCTCAAAATTTGGCTAAAAAAACACATGTTCCTCACATTTCTGTGGCAGCAAGTTCTGGAATCTGAGAGGAGCCACAAATTTCCTTCCACCCAGCGTTCCCCCAAGTCTCCTGATAAAAATGATACCTCACTTGTGTGGGTAGGCCTAGCGCCCGCGACAGGAAACGCCCCAAAGCACAACGTGGACACATCCAAATTTTTGGAAGAAAACAGGAGGTGTTGTTTGCGAAGTGCCTACCTGTAGATTTTGGCCTCTAGCTCAGCCGGCACCTAGGGAAACCTACCAAACCTGTGGATTTCTGAAAACTAGAGACCTAGGGGAATCCAAGATGGGGTGACTTGCGGGGCTCGGACTAGGTTCTGCTACTCAGAATCCTTTGCAAACCTCAAAATTTGGCTAAAAAAACACATGTTCCTCACATTTCTGTGGCAGAAAGTTCTAGAATATGAGAGGAGCCACAAATTTCCTTCCACCCAGCGTTCCCCCAAGTCTCCCGATAAAAATGATACCTCACTTGTGTGGGTGGCCCTAGCGCCTGCGACAGGAAATGCCCCAAAGTGCAACGTGGACACATCCAAATTTTTGGAAGAAAACAGGAGGTGTTTTTTGCGAAGTGCCTACCTGTAGATTTTGGCCTCTAGCTCAGCCGGCACCTAGGGAAACCTACAAAACCTGTGCATTTCTGAAAACTAGAGACCTATGGGAATCCAAGGAGGAGAGACTTGCGGGGCTTGGACCAGGTTCTGTTACCCAGAATCCTTTGCAAACCTCAAAATTTGGCTAAAAAAACACATGTTCCTCATATTTCTGTGGCACAAAGTTCTGGAATCTGAGAGGAGCCACAAATTTCCTTCCACGCAGCGTTCCCCCAAGTCTCCCGATAAAAATGATACCTCACTTGTGTGGGTAGGCCTAGCGCCCGCGACAGGAAACGCCCCAAAGCGCAACGTGGACACATCAAAATTTTTGGAAGAAAACAGAGGTGTTTTTTGCGAAGTGCCTACCTGTAGATGTTGGCCTCTAGCTCAGCCGGCACCTAGGGAAACATACCAAACCTGTGCATTTCTGAAAACTAGAGACCTAGGGGAATCCAAGGAGGGGTGACTTGCGGGGCTCGGACCAGGTTCTGTTACCCAGAATCCTTTGCAAACCTCAAAATTTGGCTACAAAAACACATGTTCCTCACATTTCTGTGGCAGAAAGTTCTGGAATCTGAGAGGAGCCACAAATTTGCTTCCACCAAGCGATCCCCCAAGTCTCCCGATAAAAATGATAACTCACTTGTGTGGGTAGGCCTAGCGCCCGCGACAGGAAATGCCCCAAAGCGCAACGTGGACACATCCAAATTTTTGGAAGAAAACAGGAGGTGTTGTTTGCGAAGTGCCTACCTGTAGATTTTGGTCTCTAGCTCAGCCGGCACCTAGGGAAACCTACCAAACCGCATTTCTGAAAACTAGAGACCTAGGGGAATCCAAGATGGGGTGACTTGCGGGGCTCGGACCAGGTTCTGTAACCCAGAATCCTTTGCAAACCTCAAAATTTGGCTAAAAAAACACATGTTCCTCACATTTCTGTGGCAGAAAGTTCTGGAATCTGAGAGGAGCCACAAATTTCCTTCCACCCAGCGTTTCCCCAAGTCTCCCGATAAAAATGATACCTAACTTGTGTGGGTAGGCCTAGCGCCCGCGACAGGAAACGCCCCAAAGCGCAACGTGGACACATCAAAATTTTTGGAAGAAAACAGAGGTGTTTTTTGCGAAGTGCCTACCTGTAGATGTTGGCCTCTAGCTCAGCCGGCACCTAGGGAAACATACCAAACCTGTGCATTTCTGAAAACTAGAGACCTAGGGGAATCCAAGGAGGGGTGACTTGCGGGGCTCGGACCAGGTTCTGTTACCCAGAATCCTTTGCAAACCTCAAAATTTGGCTAAAAAAACACATGTTCCTCACATTTCTGTGGCAGAAAGTTCTGGAATCTGAGAGGAGCCACAAATTTCCTTCCACCAAGCGATCCCCCAAGTCTCCAGATAAAAATGATAACTCACTTGTGTGGGTAGGCCTAGCGTCCGCGACAGGAAATGCCCCAAAGCGCAACGTGGACACATCCAAATTTTTGGAAGAAAACAGGAGGTGTTGTTTGCGAAGTGCCTACCTGTAGATTTTGGTCTCTAGCTCAGCCGGCACCTAGGGAAACCTACCAAACCTGTGCATTTCTGAAAACTAGAGACCTAGGGGAATCCAAGATGGGGTGACTTGCGGGGCTCGGACCAGGTTCTGTTACCCAGAATCCTTTGCAAACCTCAAAATGTGGCTTAAAAAAACACATGTTCCTCACATTTCTGTGGCAGAAAGTTCTGGAATCTGAGAGGAGCCACAAATTTCCTTCCACCCAGCGTTTCCCCAAGTCTCCCGATAAAAATGATACCTCACTTGTGTGGGTAGGCCTAGCGCCCGCGACAGGAAACGCCCCAAAGCGCAACGTGGACACATCCAAATTTTTGGAAGAAAACAGGAGGTGTTTTTTGCGAAGTGCCTACCTGTAGAATTTGGCATCTAGCTCAGCCGGCACCTAGGGAAACCTACCAAACCTGTGCATTTCTGAAAACTAGAGACCTAGGGGAATCCAAGGAGGGGTGACTTGCGGGGCTCGGACCAGGTTCTGTTACCCAGAATCCTTTGCAAACCTCAAAATTTGGCTAAAAAAACACCTGTTCCTCACATTTCTGTGGCAGAAAGTTCTGGAATCTGAGAGGAGCCACAAATTTCCTTCCACCCAGCGTTCCACCAAGTCTCCCGATAAAAATGATACCTCAATTGTGTGGGTAGGCCTAGCGCCCGCGACAGGAAACGCCCCAAAGCGCAACATGGACACATCAACATTTTTTGAAGAAAACAGAGGTGTTTTTTGCGAAGTGCCTACCTGTAGATGTTGGCCTTTAGCTCAGCCGGCACCTAGGGAAACATACCAAACCTGTGCATTTCTGAAAACTAGAGACCTAGGGGCATCCAAGGAGGCGTGACTTGCGGGGCTCGGACCAGGTTCTGTTGCCCAGAATCCTTTGCAAACCTCAAAATTTGGCTACAAAAACACATGTTCCTCACATTTCTGTGGCAGAAAGTTCTGGAATCTGAGAGGAGCCACAAATGTCCTTCCACCAAGCGATCCCCCAAGTCTCCCGATAAAAATGATAACTCACTTGTGTGGGTAGGCCTAGCGCCCGCGACAGGGAATGCCCCAAAGCGCAACGTGGACACATCCAAATTTTTGGAAGAAAACAGGAGGTGTTGTTTGCGAAGTGCCTACCTGTAGATTTTGGCCTCTAGCTCAGCCGGCACCTAGGGAAACCTACCAAACCTGTGCATTTCTGAAAACTAGAGACCTAGAGAAATCCAAGGAGGGGTGACTTGCGGGGCTCGGACCAGGTTCTGTTACCCAGAATCTTTTGCAAACCTCAAAATTTGGCTAAAAAAACACATGTTCTTCACATTTCTGTGGCACAAAGTTCTGGAATCTGAGAGGAGCCACACATTTTCTCCCACCCAGCGTTCCCCCAAGTCTCCCGATAAAAATGATACCTCAGTTGTGGGTAGGCCTAGCGCCCGCGACAGGTGACGCCCCAAAGCGCAACGTGGACACATCAAAATTTTTGGAAGAAAACAGAGGTGTTTTTTGCGAAGTGCCTACCTGTAGATGTTGGCCTCTAGCTCAGCCGGCACCTAGGGAAACATACCAAACCTGTGCATTTCTGAAAACTAGAGACCTAGGGGAATCCAAGGAGGGGTGACTTGCGGGGCTCGGACCAGGTTCTGTTACCCAGAATCCTTTGCAAACCTCAAAATTTGGCTAAAAAAACACATGTTCCTCACATTTCTGTGGCAGAAAGTTCTGGAATCTGAGAGGAGCCACAAATTTCCTTCCACCAAGCGATCCCCCAAGTCTCCAGATAAAAATGATAACTCACTTGTGTGGGTAGGCCTAGCGTCCGCGACAGGAAATGCCCCAAAGCGCAACGTGGACACATCCAAATTTTTGGAAGAAAACAGGAGGTGTTGTTTGCGAAGTGCCTACCTGTAGATTTTGGTCTCTAGCTCAGCCGGCACCTAGGGAAACCTACCAAACCTGTGCATTTCTGAAAACTAGAGACCTAGGGGAATCCAAGATGGGGTGACTTGCGGGGCTCGGACCAGGTTCTGTTACCCAGAATCCTTTGCAAACCTCAAAATTTGGCTAAAAAAACACATGTTCCTCACATTTCTGTGGCAGAAAGTTCTGGAATCTGAGAGGAGCCACAAATTTCCTTCCACCCAGCGTTTCCCCAAGTCTCCCGATAAAAATGATACCTCACTTGTGTGGGTAGGCCTAGCGCCCGCGACAGGAAACGCCCCAAAGCGCAACGTGGACACATCCAAATTTTTGGAAGAAAACAGGAGGTGTTTTTTGCGAAGTGCCTACCTGTAGAATTTGGCATCTAGCTCAGCCGGCACCTAGGGAAACCTACCAAACCTGTGCATTTCTGAAAACTAGAGACCTAGGGGAATCCAAGGAGGGGTGACTTGCGGGGCTCGGACCAGGTTCTGTTACCCAGAATCCTTTGCAAACCTCAAAATTTGGCTAAAAAAACACCTGTTCCTCACATTTCTGTGGCAGAAAGTTCTGGAATCTGAGAGGAGCCACAAATTTCCTTCCACCCAGCGTTCCACCAAGTCTCCCGATAAAAATGATACCTCAATTGTGTGGGTAGGCCTAGCGCCCGCGACAGGAAACGCCCCAAAGCGCAACATGGACACATCAACATTTTTGGAAGAAAACAGAGGTGTTTTTTGCGAAGTGCCTACCTGTAGATGTTGGCCTTTAGCTCAGCCGGCACCTAGGGAAACATACCAAACCTGTGCATTTCTGAAAACTAGAGACCTAGGGGCATCCAAGGAGGCGTGACTTGCGGGGCTCGGACCAGGTTCTGTTGCCCAGAATCCTTTGCAAACCTCAAAATTTGGCTACAAAAACACATGTTCCTCACATTTCTGTGGCAGAAAGTTCTGGAATCTGAGAGGAGCCACAAATGTCCTTCCACCAAGCGATCCCCCAAGTCTCCCGATAAAAATGATAACTCACTTGTGTGGGTAGGCCTAGCGCCCGCGACAGGGAATGCCCCAAAGCGCAACGTGGACACATCCAAATTTTTGGAAGAAAACAGGAGGTGTTGTTTGCGAAGTGCCTACCTGTAGATTTTGGCCTCTAGCTCAGCCGGCACCTAGGGAAACCTACCAAACCTGTGCATTTCTGAAAACTAGAGACCTAGAGAAATCCAAAGAGGGGTGACTTGCGGGGCTCGGACCAGGTTCTGTTACCCAGAATCTTTTGCAAACCTCAAAATTTGGCTAAAAAAACACATGTTCTTCACATTTCTGTGGCACAAAGTTCTGGAATCTGAGAGGAGCCACACATTTTCTCCCACCCAGCGTTCCCCCAAGTCTCCCGATAAAAATGATACCTCAGTTGTGGGTAGGGCTAGCGCCCGCGACAGGTGACGCCCCAAAGCGCAACGTGGACACATCAAAATTTTTGGAAGAAAACAGAGGTGTTTTTTGCGAAGTGCCTACCTGTAGATGTTGGCCTCTAGCTCAGCCGGCACCTAGGGAAACATACCAAACCTGTGCATTTCTGAAAACTAGAGACCTAGGGGAATCCAAGGAGGGGTGACTTGCGGGGCTCGGACCAGGTTCTGTTACCCAGAATCCTTTGCAAACCTCAAAATTTGGCTAAAAAAACACATGTTCCTCACATTTCTGTGGCAGAAAGTTCTGGAATCTGAGAGGAGCCACAAATTTCCTTCCACCAAGCGATCCCCCAAGTCTCCAGATAAAAATGATAACTCACTTGTGTGGGTAGGCCTAGCGTCCGCGACAGGAAATGCCCCAAAGCGCAACGTGGACACATCCAAATTTTTGGAAGAAAACAGGAGGTGTTGTTTGCGAAGTGCCTACCTGTAGATTTTGGTCTCTAGCTCAGCCGGCACCTAGGGAAACCTACCAAACCTGTGCATTTCTGAAAACTAGAGACCTAGGGGAATCCAAGATGGGGTGACTTGCGGGGCTCGGACCAGGTTCTGTTACCCAGAATCCTTTGCAAACCTCAAAATTTGGCTAAAAAAACACATGTTCCTCACATTTCTGTGGCAGAAAGTTCTGGAATCTGAGAGGAGCCACAAATGTCCTTCCACCAAGCGATCCCCCAAGTCTCCCGATAAAAATGATAACTCACTTGTGTGGGTAGGCCTAGCGCCCGCGACAGGGAATGCCCCAAAGCGCAACGTGGACACATCCAAATTTTTGGAAGAAAACAGGAGGTGTTGTTTGCGAAGTGCCTACCTGTAGATTTTGGCCTCTAGCTCAGCCGGCACCTAGGGAAACCTACCAAACCTGTGCATTTCTGAAAACTAGAGACCTAGAGAAATCCAAGGAGGGGTGACTTGCGGGGCTCGGACCAGGTTCTGTTACCCAGAATCTTTTGCAAACCTCAAAATTTGGCTAAAAAAACACATGTTCTTCACATTTCTGTGGCACAAAGTTCTGGAATCTGAGAGGAGCCACACATTTTCTCCCACCCAGCGTTCCCCCAAGTCTCCCGATAAAAATGATACCTCAGTTGTGGGTAGGCCTAGCGCCCGCGACAGGTGACGCCCCAAAGCGCAACGTGGACACATCAAAATTTTTGGAAGAAAACAGAGGTGTTTTTTGCGAAGTGCCTACCTGTAGATGTTGGCCTCTAGCTCAGCCGGCACCTAGGGAAACATACCAAACCTGTGCATTTCTGAAAACTAGAGACCTAGGGGAATCCAAGGAGGGGTGACTTGCGGGGCTCGGACCAGGTTCTGTTACCCAGAATCCTTTGCAAACCTCAAAATTTGGCTAAAAAAACACATGTTCCTCACATTTCTATGGCAGAAAGTTCTGGAATCTGAGAGGAGCCACAAATTTCCTTCCACCAAGCGATCCCCCAAGTCTCCCGATAAAAATGATACCTCACTTGTGTGGGTAGGCCTAGCGCCCGCGACAGGAAATGCCCCAAAGCGCAACGTGGACACATCCAAATTTTTGGAAGAAAACAGGAGGTGTTGTTTGCGAAGTGCCTACCTGTAGATTTTGGTCTCTAGCTCAGCCGGCACCTAGGGAAACCTACCAAACCTGTGCATTTCTGAAAACTAGAGACCTAGGGGAATCCAAGATGGGGTGACTTGCGGGGCTCGGACCAGGTTCTGTAACCCAGAATCCTTTGCAAACCTCAAAATTTGGCTAAAAAAACACATGTTCCTCACATTTCTGTGGCAGAAAGTTCTGGAATCTGAGAGGAGCCACAAATTTCCTTCCACCCAGCGTTTCCCCAAGTCTCCCGATAAAAATGATACCTAACTTGTGTGGGTAGGCCTAGCGCCCGCGACAGGAAACGCCCCAAAGCGCAATGTGGACACATCAAAATTTTTGGATGAAAACAGAGGTGTTTTTTGCGAAGTGCCTACCTGTAGATGTTGGCCTCTAGCTCAGCCGGCACCTAGGGAAACATACCAAACCTGTGCATTTCTGAAAACTAGAGACCTAGGGGAATCCAAGGAGGGGTGACTTGCGGGGCTCGGACCAGGTTCTGTTACCCAGAATCATTTGCAAACCTCAAAATTTGGCTAAAAAAACACATGTTCTTCACATTTCTGTGGCAGAAAGTTCTGGAATCTGAGAGGAGCCACAAATTTCCTTCCACCAAGCGATCCCCCAAGTCTCCCGATAAAAATGATAACTCACTTGTGTGGGTAGGCCTAGCGCCCGCGACAAGAAATGCCCCAAAGCGCAACGTGGACACATCCACATTTTTGGAAGAAAACAGGAGGTGTTGTTTGCGAAGTGCCTACCTGTAGATTTTGATCTCTAGCTCAGCCGGCACCTAGGGAAACCTACCAAACCTGTGCATTTCTGAAAACTAGAGACCTAGGGGAATCCAAGATGGGGTGACTTGCGGGGCTCGGACCAGGTTCTGTTACCCAGAATCCTTTGCAAACCTCAAAATTTGGCTAAAAAAACACATGTTCCTCACATTTCTGTGGCAGAAAGTTCTGGAATCTGAGAGGAGCCACAAATTTCCTTCCACCCAGCGTTTCCCCAAGTCTCCCGATAAAAATGATACCTCACTTGTGTGGGTAGGCCTAGCGCCCGCGACAGGAAACGCCCCAAAGCGCAACGTGGACACATCCAAATTTTTGGAAGAAAACAGGAGGTGTTTTTTGCGAAGTGCCTACCTGTAGATTTTGGCCTCTAGCTCAGCCGGCACCTAGGGAAACCTACCAAACCTGTGCATCTCTGAAAACTAGAGACCTAGGGGAATCCAAGGAGGGGTGACTTGCGGGGCTCGGACCAGGTTCTGTTACCCAGAATCCTTTGCAAACCTCAAAATTTGGCTAAAAAAACACATGTTCCTCACATTTGTGTGGCACAAAGTTCTGGAATCTGAGAAGAGCCACAAATTTCCTTCCACCCAGTGTTTCCCCAAGTCTCCCGATAAAAATGATACCTCACTTGTGTGGGTAGGCCTAGCGCCCGCGACAGGAAACGCCCCAAAGCGCAACGTGGACACATCAAAATGTTTGGAAGAAAACAGAGGTGTTTTTTGCAAAGTGTCTACCTGTAGATGTTGGCCTCTAGCTCAGCCGGCACCTAGGGAAACATACCAAACCTGTGCATTTCTGAAAACTAGAGACCTAGGGGAATCCAAGGAGGGGTGACTTGCGGGGCTCGGACCAGGTTCTGTTACCGAGAATCCTTTGCAAACCTCAAAATTTGGCTAAAAAAACACATGTTCCTCACATTTCTGTGGCAGAAAGTTCTGGAATCTGAGAGGAGCCACAAATTTCCTTCCACCAAGCGATCCCCCAAGTCTCCAGATAAAAATGATAACTCACTTGTGTGGGTAGGCCTAGCGTCCGCGACAGGAAATGCCCCAAAGCGCAACGTGGACACATCCAAATTTTTGGAAGAAAACAGGAGGTGTTGTTTGCGAAGTGCCTACCTGTAGATTTTGGTCTCTAGCTCAGCCGGCACCTAGGGAAACCTACCAAACCTGTGCATTTCTGAAAACTAGAGACCTAGGGGAATCCAAGATGGGGTGACTTGCGGGGCTCGGACCAGGTTCTGTTACCCAGAATCCTTTGCAAACCTCAAAATTTGGCTAAAAAAACACATGTTCCTCACATTTCTGTGGCAGAAAGTTCTGGAATCTGAGAGGAGCCACAAATTTCCTTCCACCCAGCGTTCCACCAAGTCTCCCGATAAAAATGATACCTCAATTGTGTGGGTAGGCCTAGCGCCCGCGACAGGAAACGCCCCAAAGCGCAACATGGACACATCAACATTTTTGGAAGAAAACAGAGGTGTTTTTTGCGAAGTGCCTACCTGTAGATGTTGGCCTCTAGCTCAGCCGGCACCTAGGGAAACATACCAAACCTGTGCATTTCTGAAAACTAGAGACCTAGGGGAATCCAAGGAGGGGTGACTTGCGGGGCTCGGACCAGGTTCTGTTACCCAGAATCCTTTGCAAACCTCAAAATTTGGCTAAAAAAACACATGTTCCTCACATTTCTATGGCAGAAAGTTCTGGAATCTGAGAGGAGCCACAAATTTCCTTTCACCAAGCGATCCCCCAAGTCTCCCGATAAAAATGATAACTCACTTGTGTGGGTAGGCCTAGCGCCCGCGACAGGAAATGCCCCAAAGCGCAACGTGGACACATCCAAATTTTTGGAAGAAAACAGGAGGTGTTGTTTGCGAAGTGCCTACCTGTAGATTTTGGTCTCTAGCTCAGCCGGCACCTAGGGAAACCTACCAAACCTGTGCATTTCTGAAAAGTAGAGACCTAGGGGAATCCAAGATGGGGTGACTTGCGGGGCTCGGACCAGGTTCTGTAACCCAGAATCCTTTGCAAACCTCAAAATTTGGCTAAAAAAACACATGTTCCTCACATTTCTGTGGCAGAAAGTTCTGGAATCTGAGAGGAGCCACAAATTTCCTTCCACCCAGCGTTTCCCCAAGTCTCCCGATAAAAATGATACCTAACTTGTGTGGGTAGGCCTAGCGCCCGCGACAGGAAACGCCCCAAAGCGCAACGTGGACACATCAAAATTTTTGGAAGAAAACAGAGGTGTTTTTTGCGAAGTGCCTACCTGTAGATGTTGGCCTCTAGCTCAGCCGGCACCTAGGGAAACATACCAAACCTGTGCATTTCTGAAAACTAGAGACCTAGGGGAATCCAAGGAGGGGTGACTTGCGGGGCTCGGACCAGGTTCTGTTACCCAGAATCCTTTGCAAACCTCAAAATTTGGCTAAAAAAACACATGTTCCTCACATTTCTGTGGCAGAAAGTTCTGGAATCTGAGAGGAGCCACAAATTTCCTTCCACCAAGCGATCCCCCAAGTCTCCAGATAAAAATGATAACTCACTTGTGTGGGTAGGCCTAGCGTCCGCGACAGGAAATGCCACAAAGCGCAACGTGGACACATCCAAATTTTTGGAAGAAAACAGGAGGTGTTGTTTGCGAAGTGCCTACCTGTAGATTTTGGTCTCTAGCTCAGCCGGCACCTAGGGAAACCTACCAAACCTGTGCATTTCTGAAAACTAGAGACCTAGGGGAATCCAAGATGGGGTGACTTGCGGGGCTCGGACCAGGTTCTGTTACCCAGAATCCTTTGCAAACCTCAAAATTTGGCTAAAGAAACACATGTTCCTCACATTTCTGTGGCAGAAAGTTCTGGAATCTGAGAGGAGCCACAAATTTCCTTCCACCCAGCGTTTCCCCAAGTCTCCCGATAAAAATGATACCTCACTTGTGTGGGTAGGCCTAGCGCCCGCGACAGGAAACGCCCCAAAGCGCAACGTGGACACATCCAAATTTTTGGAAGAAAACAGGAGGTGTTTTTTGCGAAGTGCCTACCTGTAGAATTTGGCATCTAGCTCAGCCGGCACCTAGGGAAACCTACCAAACCTGTGCATTTCTGAAAACTAGAGACCTAGGGGAATCCAAGGAGGGGTGACTTGCGGGGCTCGGACCAGGTTCTGTTACCCAGAATCCTTTGCAAACCTCAAAATTTGGCTAAAAAAACACCTGTTCCTCACATTTCTGTGGCAGAAAGTTCTGGAATCTGAGAGGAGCCACAAATTTCCTTCCACCCAGCGTTCCACCAAGTCTCCCGATAAAAATGATACCTCAATTGTGTGGGTAGGCCTAGCGCCCGCGACAGGAAACGCCCCAAAGCGCAACATGGACACATCAACATTTTTGGAAGAAAACAGAGGTGTTTTTTGCGAAGTGCCTACCTGTAGATGTTGGCCTTTAGCTCAGCCGGCACCTAGGGAAACATACCAAACCTGTGCATTTCTGAAAACTAGAGACCTAGGGGCATCCAAGGAGGCGTGACTTGCGGGGCTCGGACCAGGTTCTGTTGCCCAGAATCCTTTGCAAACCTCAAAATTTGGCTACAAAAACACATGTTCCTCACATTTCTGTGGCAGAAAGTTCTGGAATCTGAGAGGAGCCACAAATGTCCTTCCACCAAGCGATCCCCCAAGTCTCCCGATAAAAATTATAACTCACTTGTGTGGGTAGGCCTAGCGCCCGCGACAGGGAATGCCCCAAAGCGCAACGTGGACACATCCAAATTTTTGGAAGAAAACAGGAGGTGTTGTTTGCGAAGTGCCTACCTGTAGATTTTGGCCTCTAGCTCAGCCGGCACCTAGGGAAACCTACCAAACCTGTGCATTTCTGAAAACTAGAGACCTAGAGAAATCCAAGGAGGGGTGACTTGCGGGGCTCGGACCAGGTTCTGTTACCCAGAATCTTTTGCAAACCTCAAAATTTGGCTAAAAAAACACATGTTCTTCACATTTCTGTGGCACAAAGTTCTGGAATCTGAGAGGAGCCACACATTTTCTCCCACCCAGCGTTCCCCCAAGTCTCCCGATAAAAATGATACCTCAGTTGTGGGTAGGCCTAGCGCCCGCGACAGGTGACGCCCCAAAGCGCAACGTGGACACATCAAAATTTTTGGAAGAAAACAGAGGTGTTTTTTGCGAAGTGCCTACCTGTAGATGTTGGCCTCTAGCTCAGCCGGCACCTAGGGAAACATACCAAACCTGTGCATTTCTGAAAACTAGAGACCTAGGGGAATCCAAGGAGGGGTGACTTGCGGGGCTCGGACCAGGTTCTGTTACCCAGAATCCTTTGCAAACCTCAAAATTTGGCTAAAAAAACACATGTTCCTCACATTTCTATGGCAGAAAGTTCTGGAATCTGAGAGGAGCCACAAATTTCCTTCCACCAAGCGATCCCCCAAGTCTCCCGATAAAAATGATAACTCACTTGTGTGGGTAGGCCTAGCGCCCGCGACAGGAAATGCCCCAAAGCGCAACGTGGACACATCCAAATTTTTGGAAGAAAACAGGAGGTGTTGTTTGCGAAGTGCCTACCTGTAGATTTTGGTCTCTAGCTCAGCCGGCACCTAGGGAAACCTACCGAACCTGTGCATTTCTGAAAACTAGAGACCTAGGGGAATCCAAGATGGGGTGACTTGCGGGGCTCGGACCAGGTTCTGTAACCCAGAATCCTTTGCAAACCTCAAAATTTGGCTAAAAAAACACATGTTCCTCACATTTCTGTGGCAGAAAGTTCTGGAATCTGAGAGGAGCCACAAATTTCCTTCCACCCAGCGTTTCCCCAAGTCTCCCGATAAAAATGATACCTAACTTGTGTGGGTAGGCCTAGCGCCCGCGACAGGAAACGCCCCAAAGCGCAACGTGGACACATCAAAATTTTTGGACGAAAACAGAGGTGTTTTTTGCGAAGTGCCTACCTGTAGATGTTGGCCTCTAGCTCAGCCGGCACCTAGGGAAACATACCAAACCTGTGCATTTCTGAAAACTAGAGACCTAGGGGAATCCAAGGAGGGGTGACTTACGGGGCTCGGACCAGGTTCTGTTACCCAGAATCCTTTGCAAACCTCAAAATTTGGCTAAAAAAACACATGTTCTTCACATTTCTGTGGCAGAAAGTTCTGGAATCTGAGAGGAGCCACAAATTTCCTTCCACCAAGCGATCCCCCAAGTCTCCCGATAAAAATGATAACTCACTTGTGTGGGTAGGCCTAGCGCCCGCGACAGGAAATGCCCCAAAGCGCAACGTGGACACATCCACATTTTTGGAAGAAAACAGGAGGTGTTGTTTGCGAAGTGCCTACCTGTAGATTTTGATCTCTAGCTCAGCCGGCACCTAGGGAAACCTACCAAACCTGTGCATTTCTGAAAACTAGAGACCTAGGGGAATCCAAGATGGGGTGACTTGCGGGGCTCGGACCAGGTTCTGTTACCCAGAATCCTTTGCAAACCTCAAAATTTGGCTAAAAAAACACATGTTCCTCACATTTCTGTTGCAGAAAGTTCTGGAATCTGAGAGGAGCCACAAATTTCCTTCCACCCAGCGTTTCCCCAAGTCTCCCGATAAAAATGATACCTCACTTGTGTGGGTAGGCCTAGCGCCCGCGACAGGAAACGCCCCAAAGCGCAACGTGGACACATCCAAATTTTTGGAAGAAAACAGGAGGTGTTTTTTGCGAAGTGCCTACCTGTAGATTTTGGCCTCTAGCTCAGCCGGCACCTAGGGAAACCTACCAAACCTGTGCATCTCTGAAAACTAGAGACCTAGGGGAATCCAAGGAGGGGTGACTTGCGGGGCTCGGACCAGGTTCTGTTACCCAGAATCCTTTGCAAACCTCAAAATTTGGCTAAAAAAACACATGTTCCTCACATTTGTGTGGCACAAAGTTCTGGAATCTGAGAAGAGCCACAAATTTCCTTCCACCCAGTGTTTCCCCAAGTCTCCCGATAAAAATGATACCTCACTTGTGTGGGTAGGCCTAGCGCCCGCGACAGGAAACGCCCCAAAGCGCAACGTGGACACATCAAAATGTTTGGAAGAAAACAGAGGTGTTTTTTGCGAAGTGTCTACCTGTAGATGTTGGCCTCTAGCTCAGCCGGCACCTAGGGAAACATACCAAACCTGTGCATTTCTGAAAACTAGAGACCTAGGGGAATCCAAGGAGGGGTGACTTGCGGGGCTCGGACCAGGTTCTGTTACCGAGAATCCTTTGCAAACCTCAAAATTTGGCTAAAAAAACACATGTTCCTCACATTTCTGTGGCAGAAAGTTCTGGAATCTGAGAGGAGCCACAAATTTCCTTCCACCAAGCGATCCCCCAAGTCTCCAGATAAAAATGATAACTCACTTGTGTGGGTAGGCCTAGCGTCCGCGACAGGAAATGCCCCAAAGCGCAACGTGGACACATCCAAATTTTTGGAAGAAAACAGGAGGTGTTGTTTGCGAAGTGCCTACCTGTAGATTTTGGTCTCTAGCTCAGCCGGCACCTAGGGAAACCTACCAAACCTGTGCATTTCTGAAAACTAGAGACCTAGGGGAATCCAAGATGGGGTGACTTGCGGGGCTCGGACCAGGTTCTGTTACCCAGAATCCTTTGCAAACCTCAAAATTTGGCTAAAAAAACACATGTTCCTCACATTTCTGTGGCAGAAAGTTCTGGAATCTGAGAGGAGCCACAAATTTCCTTCCACCCAGCGTTCCACCAAGTCTCCCGATAAAAATGATACCTCAATTGTGTGGGTAGGCCTAGCGCCCGCGACAGGAAACGCCCCAAAGCGCAACGTGGACACATCAACATTTTTGGAAGAAAACAGAGGTGTTTTTTGCGAAGTGCCTACCTGTAGATGTTGGCCTTTAGCTCAGCCGGCACCTAGGGAAACATACCAAACCTGTGCATTTCTGAAAACTAGAGACCTAGGGGCATCCAAGGAGGCGTGACTTGCGGGGCTCGGACCAGGTTCTGTTGCCCAGAATCCTTTGCAAACCTCAAAATTTGGCTACAAAAACACATGTTCCTCACATTTCTGTGGCAGAAAGTTCTGGAATCTGAGAGGACCCACAAATGTCCTTCCACCAAGCGATCCCCCAAGTCTCCCGATAAAAATGATAACTCACTTGTGTGGGTAGGCCTAGCGCCCGCGACAGGGAATGCCCCAAAGCGCAACGTGGACACATCCAAATTTTTGGAAGAAAACAGGAGGTGTTGTTTGCGAAGTGCCTACCTGTAGATTTTGGTCTCTAGCTCAGCCGGCACCTAGGGAAACCTACCAAACCTGTGCATTTCTGAAAACTAGAGACCTAGGGGAATCCAAGATGGGGTGACTTGCAGGGCTCGGACCAGGTTCTGTTACCCAGAATCATTTGCAAACCTCAAAATTTTTCTAAAAAAACACATGTTCCTCACATTTCTGTGGCAGAAAGTTCTGGAATCTGAGAGGAGCCACAAATTTCCTTCCACCAAGCGTTTCCCCAAGTCTCCCGATAAAAATGATACCTCACTTGTGTGGGTAGGCCTAGCGCCCGCAACAGGAAACGCCCCAAAGCGCAACGTGGACACATCCAAATTTTTGGAAGAAAACAGGAGGTGTTTTTTGCGAAGTGCCTACCTGTAGATATTGGCCTCTAGCTCAGCTGGCAACTAGGGAAACCTACCAAACCTGTGCATTTCTGAAAACTAGAGACCTAGGGGAATCCAAGGAGGGGTGACTTGCGGGGCTCGGACCAGGTTCTGTTACCCAGAATCTTTTGCAAACCTCAAAATTTGGCTAAGAAAACACATGTTCCTCACATTTCTGTGGCACAAAGTTCTGGAATCTGAGAGGAGCCACACATTTTCTCCCACCCAGCGTTCCCCCAAGTCTCCCGATAAAAATGATACCTCACATGTGGGTAGGCCTAGCGCCCGCGACAGGAGACGCCCCAAAGCGCAACGTGGACACATCAAAATTTTTGGAAGAAAACAGAGGTGTTTTTTGCGAAGTGCCTACCTGTAGATGTTGGCCTCTAGCTCAGCCGGCACCTAGGGAAACATACCAAACCTGTGCATTTCTGAAAACTAGAGACCTAGGGGAATCCAAGGAGGGGTGACTTGCGGGGCTCGGACCAGGTTCTCTTACCCAGAATCCTTTGCAAACCTCAAAATTTGGCTAAAAAAACACATGTTCCTCACATTTCTATGGCAGAAAGTTCTGGAATCTGAGAGGAGCCACAAATTTCCTTCCACCAAGCGATCCCCCAAGTCTCCCGATAAAAATGATAACTCACTTGTGTGGGTAGGCCTAGCGCCCGCGACAGGAAATGCCCCAAAGCACAACGTGGACACATCCAAATTTTTGGAAGAAAACAGGAGGTGTTGTTTGAGAAGTGCCTACTTGTAGATTTTGGTCTCTAGCTCAGCCGGCACCTAGGGAAACCTACCAAACCTGTGCATTTCTGAAAACTAGAGACCTAGGGGAATCCAAGATGGGGTGACTTGCGGGGCTCGGACCAGGTTCTGTTACCCAGAATCCTTTGCAAACCTCAAAATTTGGCTAAAAAAACACATGTTCCTCACATTTCTGTGGCAGAAAGTTCTGGAATCTGAGAGGAGCCACAAATTTCCTTCCACCCAGCGTTTCCCCAAGTCTCCCGATAAAAATGATACCTCACTTGTGTGGGTAGGCCTAGCGCCCGCAACAGGAAATGCCCCAAAGCGCAACGTGGACACATCTAAATTTTTGGAAGAAAACAGAGGTGTTTTTTGCGAAGTGCCTACCTGTAGATGTTGGCCTCTAGCTCAGCCGGCACCTAGGGAAACATACCAAACCTGTGCATTTCTGAAAACTAGAGACCTAGGGGAATCCAAGGAGGGGTGACTTGCGGGGCTCGGACCAGGTTCTGTTACCCAGAATCCTTTGCAAACCTCATAATTTGGCTAAAAAAACACATGTTCCTCACATTTCTGTGGCAGAAAGTTCTGGAATCTGAGAGGAGCCACAAATTTCCTTCCACCAAGCGATCCCCCAAGTCTCCCGATAAAAATGATAACTCACTTGTGTGGGTAGGCCTAGCGCCTGCGACAGGAAATGCCCCAAAGCGAAACGTGGACACATCCAAATTTTTGGAACAAAACAGGAGGTGTTGTTTGCGAAGTGCCTACCTGTAGATTTTGGTCTCTAGCTCAGCCGGCACCTAGGGAAACCTACCAAACCTGTGCATTTCTGAAAACTAGAGACCTAGGGGAATCCAAGATGGGGTGACTTGCGGGGCTCGGACCAGGTTCTGTTACCCAGAATCCTTTGCAAACCTCAAAATTTGGCTAAAAAAACACATGTTCCTCACATTTCTGTGGCAGAAAGTTCTGGAATCTGAGAGGAGCCACAAATTTCCTTCCACCCAGCGTTCCCCCAAGTCTCCCGATAAAATTGATACCTCACTTGTGTGGGTAGGCCTAGCGCCCGCGACAGGAAATGCCCCAAAGCGCAACGTGGACACATCCAAATTTTTGGAAGAAAACAGGAGGTGTTGTTTGCGAAGTGCCTACCTGTAGATTTTGGCCTCTAGCTCAGCCGGAACCTAGGGAAACCTACCAAACCTGTGCATTTCTGAAAACTAGAGACCTAGGGGAATCCAAGGAGGGGTGACTTGCGGGGATAGGACTAGGTTCTGTTACCCAGAATCCTTTGCAAACCTCAAAATGTGGCTAAAAAAACACATGTTCCTCACATTTCTGTGGCAGAAAGTTCTGGAATCTGAGAGGAGCCACAAATTTCCTTCCACCCAGCGTTCCCCCAAGTCTCCCGATAAAAATGATACCTCACTTGTGTGGATAGGCCTAGCGCCCGCAACAGGAAACGCCCCAAAGCGCAATGTGGACACATCCAAATTTTTGGAAGAAAACAGAAGGGTTTTTTTGCGAAGTGCCTACCTGTAGATTTTGGCCTCTTGCTCAGCCGTCACCTAGGGAAACCTACCAAACCTGTGCATTTCTGAAAACTAGAGAACTAGGGGAATCCAAGGAGGGGTGACTTGCGGGGCTCGGACCAGGTTCTGTTACCCAGAATCCTTTGCAAACCTCAAAATTTGGCTAAAAAAACACCTGTTCCTCACATTTCTGTGGCAGAAAGTTCTGGAATCTGAGAGGAGCCACAAATTTCCTTCCACCCAGCGTTCCACCAAGTCTCCCGATAAAAATGATACCTCACTTGTGTGGGTAGGCCTAGCGCCCGCGACAGGAAACGCCCCAAAGTGCAACATGGACACATCAACATTTTTGGAAGAAAACAGAGGTGTTTTTTGCGAAGTGCCTACCTGTAGATGTTGGCCTCTAGCTCAGCCGGCACCTAGGGAAACATACCAAACCTGTGCATTTCTGAAAACTAGAGACCTAGGGGAATCCAAGGAGGGGTGACTTGCGGGGCTCGGACCAGGTTCTGTTACCCAGAATCCTTTACAAACCTGAAAATTTGGCTAAAAAAACACATGTTCCTCACATTTCTGTGGCACAAAGTTCTGGAATCTGAGAGGAGCCACAAATTTCTTTCCACCCAGCGTTCCCCCAAGTCTCCCGATAAAAATGATACCTCACTTGTGTGGGTAGGCCTAGCGCCCACGACAGGAAATGCCCCAAAGCGCAACGTGGACACATCCAAATTTTTGGAAGAAAACAGGAGTTTTTTTTTGCGAAGTGCCTACCTGTAGATTTTGGCCTCTAGCTCAGCCGGCCCCTAGGGAAACCTATCAAACCTGTGCATTTCTGAAAACTAGAGGCCTAGGGGAATCCAAGGAGGGGTGACTTGCGGGGCTCGGACCAGGTTCTGTTACCCAGAATCCTTTGCAAACCTCAAAAAATGTGGCTAAAAAAACACATGTTCCTCACATTTCTGTGGCACAAAGTTCTGGAATCTGAGAGGAGCCACAAATTTCCTTCCACCCAGCGTTCCCCCAAGTCTCCCGATAAAAATGATACCTCACTTGTGTGGGTAGGCCTAGCGCCCGCGACAAGAAATGCCCCAAAGCGCAACGTGGACACATCCAAATTTTTGGAAGAAACATTTGGCCTGTAGCTCAGCCGGCACCTAGGGAAACCTACCAACCCTGTGCATTTTTGAAAACTAGAGACCTAGGGAAATCCAAGATGGGGTGACTTGTGGGGCTCGGACCAGGTTCTGTTACCCAGAATCCTTTGCAAACCTAAAAATTTGGCTAAAAAAACACATGTTCCTCACATATCTGTGGCAGAAAGTTCTGGAATCTGACAGGAGCCACAAATTTCCTTCCACCCAGCGTTCCCCTAAGTCTCTCGATAAAAATGGTACCTCACTTCTGTGGGTAGGCCCAGCGCCCACGAAAGGAAATGGCCCAAAACACCACGTGGACACAACATATTTTTTCACAGAAAACAGAGGTGTTTTTTGCAAAGTGCCTACCTGTGGAGTTTGGCCTCTAGCTCAGCCGGCCCCGGGAGGGGGGGGGGCAGAAATGCCCTAAAATAAATTTGACCCTCCTCCCACCCCCTCCAATCCCCCCCTGCCCGGGAACGACCGTTGCCTACGGGGTCGCTCCCCCTGCGTGACATTGGTGCCAAAAAACAAATCCCCGGTTGCTAGAGGTTTCTGCCCCCTTGGGGGCAGATTGACCTAAAATCGGACAATCTGCCCCCATGGGGGCAGAAATGGCCTAAATACAATTTGCCCCCCAGGGGAGCGACCCTTGCCTGATGGGTCGCTCCCCATCTCTAAAAAAACAAACAAACAAAAAAAAACACACAAAAAAAAATTCCCCTGGCGCCTAGAGGTTTCTGCCCCCCCATGGGGGCAGAAATGGCCTAAAATAAATTTGCCCCCCCAACCCCCCTCCCCCCCCCGGGAGCGACCCTTGCCTACGGGGTCGCTCTCCCTGCGTGACATTGGCGCCAAAAAACAAATCCCAGGTGCCTAGTGGTTTCTGCCCCCTTGGGGGCAGATTGACCTAAAATCGGCCAATCTGCCCCCAAGGGGGGCAGAAATGGCCTAAATACAATTTGCCCCCCAGGGGAGCGACCCTTGCCTGATGGGTCGCTACCTATCTCTAAAAAACAAACAAACAAAAAAAAACACAAAAAAAAATTCCCCTGGCACCTAGAGGGTTCTGCCCCCCCTGGGGGCAGATCGGCCTAATAATAGGCCGAGCCTAAAATAAATTTGCCCCCACAACCCCCACCTCCCCCCCCCGGAGAGACCCTTGCCTATGGGGTCGCTCCCCCTGCGTGACATTGGCACCAAAAAACAAATCCCAGGTGCCTAGTGGTTTCTGCCCCCTTGGGGGCAGATTGACCTAAAATCGGCCAATCTGGCCTAAATACAATTTGCCCCCCAGGGGAGCGACCCTTGCCTGATGGGTCGCTCCCCATCTCTTAAAAACAAACAAATAACAACAAAAAAACACACAAAAAAAATTTACCCTGGTGCCTAGAGGTTTCTGCCCCCCCTGGGGGCAGATCGGCCTAATAATAGGCTGATCTGCCCCCAGGGGGGGCAGAAATGGCCTAAAATAAATTTGCCCCCCCAACCCCCCCCCCCCGGGAGCGACCCTTGCCTACGGGGTCGCGCCCCCTGCGTGACATTGGCGCCAAAAAACAAATCCCCAGTGCCTAGTGGTTTCATTGACCTAAAATCAGCCAATCTGCCCCCAAGGGGGGCAGAAATGGCCTAAATACAATTTGCTCCACAGGGCAGCGACCCTTGCCTGATGGGTCGCTCCCCATCTCTAAAAAAACAACCAAAAATTTTTTTTAACAAATTTGCCCTGGCGCCTAGAGGTTTCTGCCGCCCCGGGGCAGATCGGCCTAATAACTATAGACAGATCAGCCCCCAGGAGGCAGAAATTGCCTAAAATAAATTTGCCCCCCCAACCCCCCCCCCCCGGAGCGACCCTTGCCTACGGGGTCGCTCCCCCTGCGTGACATTGGCGCCAAAAAACAAATCCCAGGTGCCTAGTGGTTTCTGCCCCCCAGGGGGGCAGAAATGGCCTAAATACAATTTGCCCCCCAGGGCAGCGACCCTTGCCTGATGGGTCGCTACCCATCTCTAAAAAAACAAACAAACAACAACAACAAACCACAACAAAAAAAAATTGCCCTGGCGCCTAGAGGGTTCTGCCCCCCCCCCGGGGGCAGATCGACCTAATAATAGGCCCAGATCATCTCGTCCAAGGCACAGAACAGGTTAAAGCTGAAAAATAAAAAATCATGCAAAGAATACTTTGGAATGACTGATCTCACAATATGAAAATGGATACCTTCACAAAGGATGATACAAAGACCAACATAGAAGATAGATCTTTGCTACTGGAATGCAATGAGAAGAAATTTGATGGGATTACTCCTCATGATACAGAGTCTGTGCATTCAGCCTAAACAAACACTTTATATCTGTTATAACATATTTGTGAGAGAATTATATGGAATGAAGATGGACAAAGACGGGCGCCATTCACACCTCACCATCCATTTTCTTATGCTTCTTCATGCGTTACTGCAGTTAAGAAGTGTGGATTCCAAATTATGCTCATAATCACCCCCTTCACTGCAACCATGCATCAAACACCCACACACCAGATGACCATTATAATGCAATTACAAACTAAATGTATGAAAGCTAACTGGCATTAGATTCCAGCAAGACAGAGATGATGGAGACTAGACCAAAAAGTGCCTCCAACAAATATTATTTTAACAATTGTTTTACTGACTTCAGCTAGTCATTGTAAAAAATGCTTTTTCACATACTAAATTAATATATGTTAAAACAATGTAATACAATTATTTTTCATCAATCATTAGACAAGCTCAATATTTTAATACATTTTTAGTGCACCATTTCTGAACGGCATAGCAGTACCTGAGTTTACATATACACATAATTTTTGCTTCAAGAGTGTGAACTCATAGGGTCATACCTCTTCCCACCTTTATGTTATTATAGAGCGGGCTACTAGGATGGCAAAAACATAATTTTGAATTACTTTTTTTCATAAACTACTCACTTGTGGTGCACTCTGAAACATATTATTCTCTGTGTTAGGTTTAACCAAATCTGACAAAACTGACATAACCTCAGACATAAATCTAAAGATCGCCTCTCAATAATTTTTAACCTTGGGCATGCCTATATCAGATGTACACAATTTATTATATTATCATTCCAACAGGTGCAGCACTTATTAGAGCCTGTATTATGAACACTGCTGTTGAGTACTACAACATGCAATTCGATTACAAATGAATGTGTCAAGTTGGTGTCACGGAGACAAGCAAAAGTGAACTCACAGATTTCTGACTAAGTGGGTGATCAAATAACCAGTCCAATTTGGGATAGCCAATTCTGGCACATGTTGTGGCCTCATGAAGTTTTAAGTGATTTTAAAAATGTATCCCATTGGCCAATCCCAGAAAATGTTCTTCTGTTTGCAAAGAGCCAATTAGTAAGTTCAGACGATTCTGTTATCAAAAGAGTTCAGAAAACAGAAAATTTGCCTATATAAAAAATCATTTTGGTCACCATTAAGCATATTATTTTGAAATAGTACCAATCCATAATTTAATTGACTAGGAGGAAATCCTTACTTGATCCCCTTTCTACTATTTCTTATAGTATCTTTACTACTAGGGGCTTCTCATCTATTGGGAGGCCTAAATTACAACATTCTCTTGAACATGTCTCTGAGTGTACTACAGGCATTTTATATGTTTTAAAGAAGGTTTTTCATTTCAGTGGCTATTCTCCCTATGACAGAGAGTGAGAAATGGTTCCATCTGTCCATTAGCCTACTAATTTTTCGGAGTGCTGGGAGAACGTTATGTTCATATATTTCGAAAATGTCTTCTTTTACTGTGACTCCTAGATGCCTTTTAGGGTATCTGGTATAGCCAGCATGAAGAATTTCTGGAAGAACTTTAACTGCAGTAACATGGCCTCGGTTTTACTTGCATTTATTCGAGAACCCCCTAAAATATTGAAGGTGGCAAAAAAGTATTGGTAGAATATGAACTGCTTTGGATTCAATGTTGTTAAATTTCATCCAGTACAGACTCTTGAGGTAACTCCATATTCTCAACTGTAATAAAACTGGAATTTTATCAACAATTAACTGGCCGGCTCTTGGAGATTATATCATTAATTTGAGTCAGAGTTTCCGTTCTTGTTCCAAGTTAACCACTCTCACATGATATTTTCACAGATAACCTATTAAGAACAGTCTTATAGCAGACATTGATCCAACCATTCTCTCTATAAGTCCATGTACAGGTAGGTCTAACCCTAGATACAGTATACTGGAAATATTAATCATCAAGCTGGCATAAGACCACTAATCCACTTATTGAAATATCATTGAGGACCATGGTCAGATCATTTGTCAGTTTTTTTTTTTCAAATAGATATAGATAGCACCAAACGCATTCTGAACAAGATCTAAAGACTATTGGATGTGAAGTGTGACTTTAACATGAAAGCATAAGTAGAAGCTGATATCCTTGTGAATCTTATCAAGACAAAGTATCACACAGAGGACACTAATTCAGGGAAAACATTTACAAATGAATTAGGAATCAGAATGGAAACAATAACAACAAATGTGCCTTTAAAGATGTTTCTGATGAGGTAAGAGTCAATCATATGGATTTTATAAACATATAAAAAGTCTTTGTATTTAAAGCTATCTTCTTATCACTCTAATTTGTTATTAGCAGAATTGGCCAAGTATTTTGATGACACCTGAAAAAATACATACCAAAGATGATAAAACCACCATACATGAAATAGTCACAACTGACAGCTGGGAAAAGTAAAAGCAATGCCACAAAAGGGGTAAAGAGAGGATGAGGATCCGCTAATACATCCCTTGCAAAGAATTAGCAAGCCAAAGTCAAGACCCTTTTTTTCCCTACTGCTACTCTCTTCACTCATAAATCCTTAGATATAAAAGGGTCCGTTTTTGGTAGATAAAAGAGCCCTCATCCACAGTATTATGGCATGCTTCACCATCAGGTGCTATTACATTCCAATTGCATCTCATTAGGATTGGCTCGACCATTTCACACTTTGGGATTTATAAGTTAAGACAACAGTGGTAGATACAAAATAGGTTTTGCCTTTGGTCTGCTAATGATCATAGGCAGCCAAAAAATACAGGCCCATATTCTTGATTAAGATGATTGTAAAACCTTCTATTGTGCGATTGTAAAATCTTGCATAAGGTTTGGGGACGGCCATGACTTATGAGAGGTGAAGCCATCACTTATTCATGATGGCCCTCCTCTCTTTCAAAAATTATAATGAACAAAATATTACACTCTGCAGATCTGCATATATGTTTATTGCCATGATATGTTTCATGTGCATTTGCTTAAAAAGGTGTTTAACCAAAGCCAGGCTGAAGTGGGTTACAGTTGCACAGTAGGGTAAAATCACAATGAAGAGGTACCTTGACTATATGAGAAGATGTTTCCATGTGTAAAGTAAGTAGATGTTGGGCATGTGGTAATCCCTCTTACCACTGAGACCTACAGTTCCATAATCAATAATAGATAGGTACACCCCAGCCTCACGGGCAGTAGTTACTGGAGGCAACTCAAGTCCTCTCTTACCTTCCACAACATAATGGGTTCTTCTTCTAGAGGTTTTCAAGGTGTGTGGTGGCAAGGGGATGGAAAAAGGGTATTAATGATCAGATTGCCCCTACACTTGTGGAGACTCCTTGGTGCAGAGAGGGGAAAAAGCACTCTAACTTAGATAACAGCAACAGAGCACAACCATGCTGTGAGCTAGACTCTAGTGTACCACCACACGACTCTCAGTGTGTCTAAAGTGCTGGGACCAGCAAACACTACCACAAAGAACTGTGCTCCTTTCTCACTGCGAGCTGCATTTAAAATTAGGATACACAGTCTACACAGCTCTCAAAACAGCATTTAGAGGCCTTGCCCAGAACCCTCCTGCTGTGCTGTATAACACTATACTACAAATAGGCCCCCATATACTCTTGAGATTACATGCTGTGTGAAACACAGAATTTTGGTTTGCATGTTTTAAGTCACCAGGTTAATTACATAGGCCATATATTGGACCTGGTCCTCTCTGCAAGGTAACCCACAAACATCTTGCTTTCACACTCCTGTTTCCTGAACCAATTTCTGATGGCATTTATGACTTTGTGCACTTTACCACTGCTAACCATTAGCAAAGTGTGTGTTCTTTCTCCTTTAAAAATGGTAAAACTGGCTTACATTCTATTGGCACATTTACCTTACTTGTAAGTCCCTAGTAAGGTGATACTACATGTACCCATGGCCTGTAAATTAAATGCTGCTATTAGGCCGCAGCATTGATTGTGTCACACACTTAAGTAGCCCTTTCAAATGTGTATCAGGTCTGTCATTGCAGTCTGAGTGGGAAGTTTTCCTAATACTCCCTTTTAATGACAAATATGTCATCCATAAAGTAGGCCCTAAACAGCCCATAGAGCAGGGTACATTGCGATTAAAAGTCAGACATTTACTTTTATTTTTACATATCATGGTAGTGAAAACCTTACAAATGTATTCTTCACTACTGTGAAGCCCACTTCTCCCATAGGATGGCATTGGGTTACCTTATCACATTTAATAAAGTGATAACTTTTGTTTGGGACACGTATGAAAGTCATGTTTTGTGTCTAGGAAATTGTAACCTAAAACCTTCTTTGATGGTGAAGTCAGATTGTAAGTTTCAATTCTAAAAATGGCACTTTTACAAAGTTGACATTTGCTTGACCTATCTATTTGGTACCTGCAGCATATTCCTGGGTCACGTGACTAAGGGCCTCAATACGAACATGGCGGTCTTATGACCACCAGGTTCGCAGTGACGGCTGGACCGACAGCACCATCAGGATTAGTCAGGCAAGCAGCACTGCCCTGAGGATTATGACCTTCTTCTTCACCAGAGATTTCATGGCAGTAGCACCGCCATGAAAAGGCTGGAGGAGAACAGATCCAGGGGGCCTCAGGGGAACCCCTGCACTGCCCAGGCACTTGGCATGGGCAATGCAGGGACCTCCCTGGCTAGCACCGTCGCAATATTCACTGTCTGCTTTGCATACAGTGAACATTGTGAGGGTGCCTCGTGCACCCTGCGCACTACAGCATTGCCGCCGGCTCATTCACAAGCTCGAGACAATGTTGTAGGCCGTTTCCCACTAGGCCAGCAGGCAGAAACTGAGGTTTCCGCCCGCTGACCCAGTGGGAAACTCGTAATGGGCCCGGCGGGGAGGCAGCCACAATGGCGCAACCTCCCGATCAGGATTTCGATGGATGGGCTTTTCCATCCACCAAAATCGCAATAAGGCCCTAAGTCTAGTTGATCTTTGTGTAATCCTCCTAGACAGTAACACCAAGGAGGGTCTGGGTGTTGGAAGGATGGGTCATCTCAAACTTGAAGGGGTAGTGGGGTTGTCACCTACCACACTTGCACGTAGCTCACACCCAAAGAACTTTACACTAGCCTACTGTGTCCTCAGACAGACTGGGATAAGGGAAGGGAGGCAGGAAATTCAAGACAACTCAGTAAGGGGAAACTCCAGAAGCTTCTCCCACTTCAAAGCTGGCACCAGGTATAGATATTGAACCCCCCCACCCCCCGGCTCAACACTTCAGAACATTCCTGGACCCAAGAATTCTATAGAATTGCTCTGTTTCTTCAAGCCTGCCCTGCTTGCTTAGAACTAAGAATCATCCCAGACTGAAGTGACTCCATACGTCAGCTGACCTACTTCCTGTTAGAGCTATAGGAGCATAACAAGCTCCAAAAGCCTCTCTGCACCTACGCAGTTGATCTGTTGCCAAGACCTGCAATTGGACCTGCCAAAGCCCTGGTGGCCTCTGCTGGAGTCAGTTCCTAATCATCAAGAGGTGACTCCCAAGCCCTATACCCTTGGTGTGGCATCAATTGAGCTCCTCCATGAAGAAAGGAAGCAATACTGAAGTTTTAGAACCTTCATACCTCTAATGTTCCCATTCGCACCAAGATATTGCTGCCAACGCCGACCGCCAATGCGAAACTCTAGTGAACACGACTCTTCACGCTACAGCAGCTGCCAGTGATATCCAGCAACGCGAGGTCTGCGCTTCTCGCTACACCATCTGCAGCCCATGGTGACCACCAATGTGAATCTCCAGCAATGACCATCTGTAATGCTTGACAAGAACATTGCACTACAGTATCAACCGTCCGCAATCCTGGCCTGCTACAGCACTGAACATCCACGATGATCTCCCTGCTACTTGTGGCCTCCCTGTACTCAGCCCACATTACATTGTGATCCGTCAATACTTGTGACTTTCATAACCAGGTAACTGCGAGTGGCGTGCTGTGTTCTAGGCACTACAGTTACCTTAAATCTTTGAAATTGCATGTCTCCTGTTGTACTGATTGTTTTTTTTCATGTTTGTGTCAAATAATTTATTACATTTTACTCCATTTCATTAAATTGGTGTGGGATTTTTCTTTTGTTGTGTTTTTCATTTATTACTGTTCTTTGAGTACAGCATAAATGCTTTTGTTCCAAGTTACCAAAGGTTACCAAAGGTCACCAAATGGTTAAGAAAAGGTTAATTTAGTGGCTATTTGTGGTTCACTCTGACAAGGACTGTGGCTGTTGCTTGAAAAGGGCTCACACCCCCTCAATCAACAACCCAATTATCACAGTGTGCTGCATAGAAACATTAATCATTGCCTCTATTTTAAGCCCGACTGCTTTTGGGCCAAGCTACCACAGGGTTTACCACAGATTAATTTAGTGACTGTTTGTGGTTCACCCTGGCAGGGATTGTGTCTGTTACTTGAGAAGGGCTCACACTCCCTCAACCAACCACTAACTCAAATCCTCATATTACACCTCCTGAAAAGTGTACTACGGTTCTTTGGGCACTCCATTTTTAAAGACTCACTTTTTTCATCACACTTGAAGTACTGACCATCAGTGCAGTGCTGAACCTTTCATACCAAGCTGCAGTACACAGAAGGCTCAGCTCAACGGTTGATATAATAGGGGGAAAACTGGACACTCTTGGCTTCCTTTTGTAATTCCTGTGCACCTCTATACCTTCTTGCACTCCCACTCACAGCGCATGTATGTTTGGCCAGCCATCTTGGGCCGGTCAAACACACATGTGCAGTAGGCTCTCTCCAGCCCAGCAAAACAATTGCTGGGCTGGAGAGAGCATGCACAGGCTCCCAGTCTGCCTAGGAGCTCCCTGGCTGGGTGCTCCCAGCCAATCCTGATTCAGCTCTGAGCAGTGTCAAGACTGGCTGCAGGACAGGCTGGGAGCCTGTGCCTGCAGTCTGCGATGGAGGAGAGGAGCGGCACGGTGGCGAGTGAAGGTAAGTAGGTTTTTTAAAATTAAATTATTGTTTATTCCTCCACTCGCCACCCACCCCTTCTGCCCCTGCGAGCCAATACTGGAACCAACTTAAGAAGAAATAGGTAAGCTAAAAGAAGAGACAGGAACCGTTGCTGTGGGGTGGACATGCTCTGGGAGTATGACTGCCTGTGTCTGTGCACCTGAGTGTGTACGAGTCTAGGCAAAGTAGAGAGAATGATAGAGAAAAGAAAGTGAGAGAGAGGAAAAGAGAGAGAAATAGCCACCTGCTGCCAGATACAGGACAACCTCAGAGAAGCATCCAACGACACGTTAAAAGAATGACACCCGAAAACAGGTTAAAAAAATGATACCCAGATGAAGCCAAAGAGTGGGAGCCACCAGGTTGATTTTTTATGAAATCCACACAGTTGCACAGTTGCACACATATAAAGCCACCGAGATGTGCCAGAGTAAACCTCTTTAAGCGACTGGTTGAAAAAGTCAATTGGAGGACCCAACCACAGGTAGAGTGAGACATCCCAAGACAGTCAGGCATTAACAACAGAGAGATGAACTTGAAGTCACCATGTATGTACCGACAGACAGATGACCTGGAGCAACTAAAGAGGGAAGCATTCAGATTTACCCACACAGAAGAAATTCACCTTTCAGAGAGTCAAACGCAGATACAAAAATGACAAAGAAAGAGAGAAAAAGAGTGAAAGCATGCAAATGCTCAGGAGCTGCTGTTTCTGTCTTTCCTCATATTCTATTAATTTTGGAATGGAAAACTGGATGCTTTGGGTGTTAATGTAAGCAATGAAAATGGGTTCCTTACTCCTGCTGCAGAGCAATAGAACAGCCATAATTTGGTTGCTGTGAGCCCTTCTAACGCCTCGGTGTCAGTGCACCTGCTTAGCTAAGCATAGCTGCACCAATGCTGTGCAGATGCAACCCCTAATTTGCGGCATGAGCCTGAGAGCAGAACAAAGACTGTGTAGTCAAAAAATGACCGTCCATCTTTTTGCCAGAAATGCTGTAATGTGTAAGTGAAGCAATTAATGTGCTCGTTTGTTGCCAGTAACTTCCTCTGTATTCTAATTATCTTGACAGTACTTTGAAGAGGCCTACATCAAATAAGCTTTTGGACTTTATGTCCTCTAAGTGTTGCACTGTTTCTCAACAGATGCATGCATTGCCCGTAATTTTTGCCATTATAAAAACGTGTTTAAACACAAAGAAAGTACTGCGACAGTCACCTGCCATGAGCTTGGCCTCTCTTTTCTAGGTTATTTTCTTCTTGGCTTAAATTTCATGAAAGACTTATTGCTATTAATAACATTTTTAATATGCTATATGGTGGTACATATAGCTCTTCTGCCATTTCTATGCACTGTAAATAATGTTAATAAAGTAATGTTACACTTATCCAATTTAATGGTATTCATTGGACCAACATCAAACTGATTGAAGTAACAGTTAGCCTTGCCAACTTGTGAGCTCCAGCTCACTTCAAAACTCAAAGATGGGCATTTAACTCACAGAGTTAGATCCCTAACACAGAAACGTCTCACTGCAGCAAAACAATGTACATACATGTGCACCTTTTTACAGCTCGTGTAATATAGCGCTAACAAATGCTACTTGCACAGCTGAAAAGATTCATTGTTGTTGAACATTAAATATTCTGATAAAAAAAAGTTTTCCTGGACATTTCAAATGCGAACTATGGGTCTACGTTTGAGGTAAAGTTTGCTTGTGTGATTAATTCCATAGTTAGTGCGACATTAGCTTGGTTTATTTTTAAAAGAATAGAAGGAGTAACCAGCAAATATGGGTTTTTTGTTAGACCCTCTGTGACTCTAGTAAAATAATTTATAAACAATACCAATAATGCGCATGGCTCCACAGTTTGCTTTGTCTATATTTGTGAAACTGCACATAGCTTTCTCCTAATGAACTGGAGTAAAATATATTCCATTCGAAATTACTTATTGGGCAAATGGATTAGCTCTTTTTGCACCCAGGCAGGGTGTACGATAAGTCCATGGTTACCATTGTTAGCCTTCGGCGTTTGGCAATAAGGACTCTGCTGATAGTAAAACAAGCCTAATTTTCAAATAGCGCCGCGACCAAGTCCCTACTTGGTCCCTACAGAGGAAGAGAAATCATTGAGTTTCCATTTTTCCTGAGAGCCTTTGTGACACGTTCTCTATCTGCTTTCGCCTTCTCAGCCCGAAAGCAAGTAAGGAAAATACCACAGTTACAGGGCAAGCGAGGCTGACAGTATAGTTTGTACTATGGTGCACTTTGAATGTTATGTTATCAACATTTCTACTGTGAAGATTCAGATTGTGAGCAACCTCTCTGTAATGTTCTGGGATTATCCTTCCCGAGAATCAAGGGTTTCCTGTGTTCACTCAGTAAAAAGTAGTCTGTCCAATGTATTGATTAGTTTCGATATTTATAGGTTACAGAAAGATCATAGTTATTGTTATCCTGTCAGGGGTCTTTTTATAGTAAACTGTTTATGAGTGCATGGGTCAATGGTGGTCTTTACCATTCCGATCATTTCATTGGGTTGCATCATTCAAGTGTGGCTTGAGGCTACTAATCCATACTTAATCAAGATTCCTCATGGCAGGAATTCAGAGAGACAAATGACGCAGTTGTAATCTTGGCATTTGTCCAGTGGGACACAGGTTTGACCTCTGGAACCAAAGGGAGAGTGCTGGTTTCATGTGAAAGTGTGCCATGCAGATTGAATGTAGAATGGCCAACAGAAATATTCAGGTTTTAAATTCCCTGCAGTTTGTTGGAGAGGGGGAGATGAGATTAGGGAGAACATTGGGAAAATATGGCTAATATGCTATTGAGACTATACGCTTGAGAGGAGTGGCCTGTAAGTGAGGGGGGGCTCACTACTTATTTCTGCTGCTTGAAAGTAAACAGATTTTCAGGTTCTTTGTGGATATACTGTCATTATATTTTGACTCTGTGCTACCAGATTCCACACATGGTCAACTAAGGCACTACGTGTGCCTTCCTTGACCAGCGTGCTAGGACGGAACCCCTGGTACTCTCCTGATGGATTAGGCCACCAACTAGAAAAGGCCACCCGCACCCAAATGAAATTTCTTCATAGCTCATCTCACAGGCAGGTTCTCTGACACAAAGGCAGACAACATGTCTGTGTTATACAGAATGCCCATGTAAATACATGTCTTTTACTGATTAGCCTTACAACTAACCGACAGGCACTCCTACATCCTGCACTCTGATGGCAAGGGCACTGCAACACAGACTGATACATACTGTAATGGGCCCTCTGGGACATTTCTATAATAAAGTGTTATCCTACCACACTAGCTTACATTAGGCTTCTCCTTTTCCATTTTTAACACATAAGTAGTCCACATTGGTAGTGAGAGATCTAGAGGAATGGCATTATGTGTTGCAAGACTTTTTTTTACAGTTAAGACCTTTATACAAACAATACATTGTGAGTGCACAGAGGTCTGCCCATCCCTGACATATTGTTTACACTAACATGTTGGTGTTAATTCATGGCATATCATTGTGTTTATATTTCCCAAAACTGACAGGGCTAATGTTTGAGGACAAACTGATTGCAATTCATGCAGAGTTTGGAAGAGTTATTACTGATGTTCTATCAACAGTGTCACAGTGCGCTTCCTACTTCATCTAATATTTCAGCCCTTTAATTTCTGTCTAGCTCTGTTTTGTACGGCCTCGTATTGTGAATTCTGCATCACTTCTAATTTTTCTACCATGCCCCTTCCAAGTTGAGTTTCAGTTATATTGTGACTGCCAATCTATTTTGAAAGGGGATAATGGAAAAATAGAAGGAAGTGTAATGTGGGTGTGAACGGACAAGGAATATACATTTTAATAAAAATCTATTATGCACTGTGAAATTGTGTACCAGGTTTTAGATTCTACACCTAATACAGCTTGTTTTTAGCTCAGTCTTAGTTAAAATGTAGAGTGGTGTCAATATGTTTTAAGTTGTCTTGTAGAGCGTTAACCCTATATCTCCTTGTGAGATTCAAGCTTTTTTTCCACATGACAAAAAGCATCTGACTATTGCATGAGTGCCACTTCAGAAACGGTGACTTTATAGCCAACATAAGTAGAGATTATGGTCTGAAAAATACAATTTACCTAATTTTCACAAACCTTTCTCAGGAAGCAGGGAGATCTGGAACCTCCTCCCCCTATATTTCCATGGAAAAATGACAGCTTGCATACTTTAGTCTCTTGCTGCATGAAGTTCATTCTAACAAAGGGTGAGCAGAAGAGTTTTACTACATGGAAATTCGCAGAGTTACATAAAAACTCTGTGAGATTCCGTAGAGTTAATCCCACCCATACTTCAGAAGCAACCGTGTTCTACTGCTTCTCTGAAGGCCGTCTTGTTTATTCTATGGAATGCCTGCTGTCTTTCTAGGGATGCCGCCATTGTATTAATAACCTGCAATGTCTCAACACACTAGCCGCCTCATGTGGCCACCCAAAATAGACAGCTCTGGGGCTCTAGGGGCGACAATCCCAATGAGCAGGCACAGAGAGTGGAAACAACAAGGACGGAGCTGTTTCTTAGCGTAATGGAGCAGTCTTCTGATTTTGCTTTTTGTAAATTGTTTTTTAATTGTACGTAGAAAATCTAGATGACAAAAATACAAATAAACAATTGATGCAGGTGCGCACCTAATCAAAACCATCCAACACATAAGCACATTTATCAGGGGAAAGGAAATAAAGGATGGGGAGGGGCACATGTTTTGATGCATTAAGGTTATAGACTAGGCTAGTCCTCCTATAAAATATTAATTATACTGTGCATGCTTTGAATATTTTTTCAGCTGCCCTACTATCTGTATACTGTTTACTGTTTCTTATTCTGTGTGATTAAGAATACTCATGTGCTGATCCCATTTCTACGTCCTCAATCATAATTTGGCTTTCCATCTTTTCATAAATATGTTTTTAAAATTCAGCATTGAGGAAAGGAAGGGTTTTCCATTTTCGTGAATTTTATGATGCTCTCTATAGTGTCAAATGGGCCATCCATCCATTCGCTAACTTTGGTGGATTTGAGGGGGGAGATAGAAGGCAATGGCATGTGACATTTGGATGGTTGCAATGCTGGCTTCACTCATTCTGTAGGCAAGTCCGACCTATAATATGTGGATGCACATAAACAATACCGAGCACAAAACCATGTTAATTACGTAACGTGCATTTTAACATCTAAGACCCTAATTTAGATATCAGCGGATGAGTTACTCTGTCACAACATAACAGATATCATGTCTGCCGAAATCTAAATCCCATTATGTTCTATGGGACTTAGATTTTGGCGGACGGGATATCCATCACCATTGTGACAGAGTAACTTGTCCTCCAATATCTAAATCAGGCCCTTTATTGATTTGTTGAATTCAGTTTTTCATCCTTCTTGGGATAACATATCAAAAGTGTGAGTGCTTTGTGTACATCCCAGGAGGAGGACAGCATTTCTATTTTCAAGCACACTCATATTTTACAAGCTTTTTGCAAAGTTCTTTCAGTCTGAGGCCAGGAAGGAAAAATTGCATTTTGTCTATATATATATATATATATATATATATATATATATATATATTGTCTGGATAACTGCCTTTTAGAGATTCGATGAGACGCTTGGTGATGCCCACCTGGCAGGGAAGGACAGGGGAGTCCACTTCAGACAGGCGATCAACGGCTCCTATCAGCCAGCTCAGGATTCTGAAAGGGATACACATTCACACATGCATGCTCTCCTCTCCATTCCAAATTGTGCTGACTAAGCAAGTGCAATCTGTTGTAAAAAGAAGTTTAACTGAAATCCAACCTACAAAAAGGCAGTAGCGGCAACAAACTATCTATCTAAAACGTCATTTGACAATACTCTTTTGAACTTCTTAATTGATACGACCTAGTGCTGATTAATTCCATGGTGGAGTGGCGGAATTTATTAGCAGTTCCATGTTACAAGAGTAAAGCAGAATTACTAAATTCCTCCAATTCCAGCACCAGAGTTAAAAAATTATGCCCACCCCTAGCACTAAGCATTAAGCTTCCCACTGCCAGGCCTCACCTTCCGCCGGTGATTAAGGCTGTTCTTAACTTTACTTTTTTGTTGTAGAATGTTCCAGTGATCATGGTGCCCCTAGGGATCATTTTGTCCCTTCTAGCTGAAAAAAATGTTACTTTTTACTTGACAGATTACACACCTTAACAAGGCCATGCTCATTTCAATACAAGATGAGTGTGTGTGCACGTGAGTGTGAGCATGTGTGTGCCGCGCACATGGATACTCACCACCTAAATGTGTGATTAATCCGATTTCACATCATAAAACAGACGACTTTTCCTATAGAATGCTACAGAAATCTACATAGCAGTCTTACTTAGAGCTGCCTACAGTGTTTGTAAATGATTTAGATAATCATATTTTGATCAGTTTATCCCTTCAAATGAAAAGTAGCTGCTTGTCAGGACACAGAGTTCGCATTGTGTGCCCGTGGGCCAGACCCACTCGTTTCCATCGTCCAACAACACATGGGCTATCGAAACTAATCTTTCTATTTGGTTTCGTAAATAATGGGACTATTAGCCATGTGCATGTTGTTTTCGCGGCAACTTGCCTGCGTAGGCCTTCCCGTGTTCCTGCTGGTGCTCCAGCGTAACCTGCTTATGCTTACTATTAAGCACTAATCATGTCTGAACGCCGTATTAGTGTCGGCTGATTCATGTGCACCACAATCCCTGTGCGCGCCAATTACTTTCTGTATGATGTATTATGGCAGGCCCCACTGGCAAGTCAAGCTATATTTTGGCTCAGTCCTCCCCAGGCTGTATTTTCTGTGTTTGCATTCAGCAGCAATTATGCATAATTGAATGCTGAGCGCAGTGCTGTCAGAGGCCATTCTGTTTTCTTTTTAAAATCCCTCACTCTTGCATAATTCCTATTACCTTTGTTTCCTACCAACAATCTATTTACTGCCTGCCGCTGTGATTCTAAATCATGCTATTATAATGCTTGAGCGCGTGCCTTGCTTCCAAGACCACCATTAGTTTTTTTTTTGTTATTTTAATTTGGACTTTTTATGTTGTTTATATTGTTTTACAACCACATGCCACCTTTCTTTATGTTTAGCATTAGACCGATCTATACCAAGGTTAGCGTTCAGATATTCCACATTTGCCGGAAAACATAAGGCTGTGGTCAAAATCTACTATTAACATGCCAATAGTAATGTATCTGCATAGTATTACCCCTTTTTTAGGGCTGTAGTCCATTTAAAATTACGAGTGACTTGCGGTGACAATGCTTCGCAAGTTTTACTCATTTATTCCTGCTTCCCTACCACCAGCCCTTTACTACCTACCTATATTCCATTCAATGCAGAAATGTGTGAAATACGACTATCGCACATTTCTATTTTTGCTATAGCGCTTGCAGCAGTCGAGATGCTTAGGATCAATTCTGCTCCCGGTCCATCAAAGAATAGCATTGGGATTCATTCAAGGTTTCAACGAGTCATCAGCGTTGTGGGCCCGATGCCTAAGTGCGAGGAAGAAAGGGTTGACAGTAAAGTAATGGGTCCGGAGACTCTATCACAAGCAAAAAGTAAATAATCATCATTTATTAGTTACATTCTACAACTTTGTATTTCCAAAGTCATAGAAATGTTTCTGCATTCCCCCTTCATAGATTATTCTTTCGCTTCTGCCCAAGGGAGCTTCAAATATTACTCTTAAAGTGCTTGAGATCAGCCAACCAGTATTGCTATGTTAACTTTGATCATGTCTTCTGCTATGAAATGCTTTGCTTTTCAACTCGGTTAGCATCCATCCAGTTAAATTAAGCTGTTAAGACAGTTGGACCTCATATCCTTGCAACGGTTTTCCCCAACCTTTTGCTTTCCATCCTCCAAGTTTTACTGGCTTCGATTTTGCTGCCTTAGGAATCTGCACACTTTACCACTGCTAACCAGTGCTAAAGTGCTTGTGTTTTCTCCTCTAAACATAATAAAACATGGTAAAGCTGGCTTACACCCAGTTGGGACATTTAACTTGTAAGACCCTTGTAAAGTGGAACTATCTGTACCTAGGGCCTGCAAATTAAATGCTACTAGCGGGTCTGCAGCACTTATTGTGCCACCCACTTAAGTACCTTTTTAAATATGTCTCAGGTCTGCCACTACAGCCAGTTTATAATACCATTCAGATCTGGATATATAAACCTTTTGTCAGGCCTAATCCTCCTTTTTAATACATATAAATCACCACCTGGTAGGCCCTAAGCAGCCCATAGGGCAGGGTGCAGTGTATTTAAAATGATGGACATGTACTTTTAAGTTTTACAGTCTTACATGTGGCAGCAGTGAATAACTTCTAAATTTGCTTTTTACTGTGAGGCCTACCTCACCCATAGGATAAGATTATGTACCCTTACTACATTTAATAAGTGGCAACTTTCATTTGCGAGCATGTAGAATAAACTCCTCTTTAATGGCAAAGTTTGATTTTAAGTATCAATTCTGAAAATGTCACTTTTAGAAAGTTGGTATTTTCTTGACCCAATCATTTGGTGCATGTATCCTAGGACACATGACTACATGTAGCTGGCAGTTAGCCTTTGTGTATTACTCCCAGACAGTGAGACAAAAGGGAAATAGGTGATGTCAGAAAGAAGGGGATGAGCTGTCAAATACCACACTCAGCACACTTGCAACGGATTTCATACTAGTCTTTTATGCCCCAGACAAGCTTGGTCCAGGGCAGGGAGGTGAGAAATTCCAGACACCTCTCTAAGGGGTGGGCTCTAAAAGCATCTCTGACTTCAAAGTGGGCATGAGCTATAAATAGTGGATCCTCAGATCTAACTCTTCAGTACACTTCCAGAACCATGGAAGAGCCTGAAGAAGGGCTGGTGTGCTTCTCTCCTGCAAGAAGGAATGGTCTGCTATGCTGCTGCCCTGGTGTCTGATTGAGAAGGACTGGACCTTCACCTTGAACTCAAGACCACCAGAGTATCTACAGCAGCTAGTTGGCTGGCCTCCTGATCAGAGCCTCAGGGACAGAAATGGCTCCAGCCATCTTGAACCCTGCACTTGGATTCTGTCTGTAGTGAGCCCTAACCCCCTCAAGTGGTGTCCCTCCAGTGCTGGACCCTTTGAAGTGGGGTTATTGGTTTTCTGCCAGCCCAGCTGTGCTCTTATTAGGACTCACTCAATCTTTTCACTTTATTACTGTTTGTGTACTGCATAAATGCTTCACACATTGCCTCTATGTTAAGCCTGACTGCCTTATAAATAGCTAAGCTTTTATGGCCTCCTTGAATCCCTCAACAGTGATGGGCGCATTTAGCAATTCTCTAGGCTCATCACTTTTCCAACCCGGACTACTGTATCTAGATTTTCACATATGTGTGTTTTCAAGCTAGTGTTGTGTGCAGAATATGTCAGTGTAGTATTAAGTGAACACTTGGGGTATGTCATGGGTTTGTTCCAAGCTACCAGAGGGTTGAGCACAGGTTAATTTGGGGTTTGCTTGTGTTTTACCAGGACAAGAATTGTGGTTGTTTCTTGAGTAGGGTTTCACCACCTCAATCGTTAACCTAATTTCTTACAGGTATGCCCACACTTAGGGAGAGGTGAGAGAAGGCTGTGACTGGTGGCGTGTAACTATAAAATGCACAGTTCACAGGAGGCTTGGATTGTTTCTACTGTACAAGGTAAAGTCCAAACATGATATGTAAGGTCGTAATGGACACTAGGATCACAGTCTAGGAATTGCCCCTGGATTTTAGGTGTTTCTAATATGGGGTACTGCACTCTGGGATTATAAGTACAATAGCTCGGCTTGCAAAGACTTAGGCACTCATTTCAACCCTGGCGGTCAGTGACCGCCAGGGGAAATGTGACGGTAGTACCACCAACAGGCTGGCGGTACTAAACAGCATATTTTGACCATGGTGAAAGCGCCACGGTCATACCGCCGGGACTGGCAGAATACCGCCATGGTGGTCTCGGCGGTCATAATCCACCAGGGCAGCGATGCCCTGGGGATTTCGACTCCCCTTACCGCCAGCCTTTCCATGGAGGTGAACACTGCCATGGAAAGGCTGTCAGTAAGGGGCCTCGAGTGCCCCTGGGGGCCCCTGCACTTGGCATGGGCAGTGCAGGGGGCCCAGGCACAGCCCCATCATGATTTCAGACAGTGGAAAGCGCGACAGGTGTTGCTTCACCCGCCACACCGCCACATTGCCGCCGGCTCTGTGGGAAACAGCCCATATTCAAAGGCCTCTCCATATACTCATGATAGTTGGGGTGCAGGTTCCTCCTAATACTCTTTGTAGAAGGCTGTGGATAAACCATGTTAATGTAGTGTGTGGTGAACACTTGGAGTATGTCAATGGGTTGGGCTTGGAGGACATGACCACTGGTTATTTGTAATGTGAGGATGTTCTCTTGGCCCTAGAACTCATTCAAATTCCCAGTCAGTGTCCTTTAAGGTCTATCTGTTTCTCCATAACTTCTAGCCCTGGGGTATTTCCCCAGATGTTGTATTTCTTGCTATGTATGAATTTAAACTCTTTAGGCTTATTTTGGAGTTCCTTATGAGTGTCTGGTGCATGCATGCTGTCGTATTCGGATTCAAGTTTGGATAGTTTGATTTGATAGCAACCGACACCACTGGCTGTGGTGTGATGTAGTGCTATAGAAGGTACCCTCTAATGGATTAATCATCCTGGCAGTGTGAATTAATTGAGGAGAAATATCTACACCCCATCTAGTTGCAAAATTCATCTGGGTAAGTGTAGTTAGATGTCTCTCTTTCGGCAGAATATCATCTCTACTATTCCTCTCAAAGGCATGCAAGTATTTGGTGGGCTTTTTAGGGATATACAGCCCTTTGGATCCCGTCTTAGTATCTTAAGCCACTTGTGATTACTGTCACCTGTTATATTGGCCATCAATATGTAGGGAAATGCCTATTTTGTATTTATGATGTCGCTGGCTCTGGTCTGCCTCGTTAGCTGATCATTTCGCACTGTAATCCAACAATATATTGTATGCCCAATTATTGCCCCTATAGTCCATCTCCCGTCAACACAAAATCGAACACAAAGTGTTAAGCTTTCCCAGCATAACTATATATGCTAGGAAGCCTAGCGGTGCTCAGCAATCCTGACCTGGTCACATAGACTGATCAGTAAGTATGCGCTCAATTGGTTACATATTACACACACCAGTATCTATGTTCAGCAGCTTAGGAAATGAAGAACATGGAAAACACTACTGATAAGCTGATCTTACTTGTAGAAAGTGTCATAAGTCAATAACAGCATTTAACAAGAGTATGAGAAGACCGCGTGTCAGTTGCTGGAGAAAATGGCTGTAAACAGTCCACTACTCTACTTCATGATCATCTGTGCATCTGCTCTTGGGTATTCGCTACCCCATTAATGGATCTCTCCTTCTTGCTCTTAAAAGATCTGTGTTACCCACTCCAGCACTGCAAAGAAAACTGACTTCCTTTTATATTCCTCAAAGTTTGGTTGGGAACAACATAGCATTTGTGGAGGCTCAGAGACCTCATACACGTTTTGACGTTATTATATGTTTATTGTAACTCCTGTACCACTTGGGTGAAATCTGGAAATATGGCAACATGCATGTCCTCAACCTGCAGCAAATCTAGAGTTGTGGCCAGGTATGGCACTGTATCACAGTACCTAATGTAAAAGTCTGGTTATTATTCACCTTGATGGTTGACCGGGGGGGGGGGGGGGGTGAGTAGTTGTGGGCTGTTTCAACTATAAGTACAGACAAAAGGCATTTCTGACAATTAGCGATATTAGAAGTGATTCAATTTCGTTTTCTAATGTTCCGGTGTTCGTGTTCTCAGATACCTCTATTATTCTTTATTTGTTACGGCCTTTTAAATCTTAAATTTTGGATTACATGACTTGCAGAGAATTTTTTAATTTTACGTATTTTGATTTCACAATATTCTCGTGATCTTTCAATGTAGAGATTTTTGCTTTGGCTGCAACTAATCTTGTGGTACATTCATCCAGTGTCTATTTCATTTGTTCGAGCTTTACATTCAGCTATCTTGCTGACTACCATCAAAAGGGTACCCTTTATCTCTTTAGGAGCTCTTTAAGTTCAGGGTCTCCTGTTGCCATTGATTCCAGGATGGTGGCAGAATGTTCCTCAACATCTTGTTCGCTTACTTTGTACAGGGACAATTTCCCTATTGCTGGTACCTGTGAGAAATCATGTTTTCCACTGATTAGCAATGATTTCAAGAGGGGAAAACAAAAGGACAATCACGCCACAATGTAGGTTCTTTATAAAGCGATGTGCATTTGGGCCCACCAGTACATATATGCTGCAATATGTAGGTTCTGTAGTGCAAATAACAGGGCCCGCTCCTCACTGAAGTGCTCCCCACTTGCCTGTTACACAGTCAGATAATGGTTATTTGTCAAATGAGCATCAGAAGGGGATGGCACTCACTATTTGCTTATTAATGTTGTCAAATGCCTATTACATTGCTTCGTATAGTGGTCTTCCAGGTCTTCAGTGGTGGATTGTTAACATAAGAGTGGGCTCCGGCACATGCCTCACATCCACCACCTCAGACATTTACCATAAAGTGCTGTGTGCACCACCAGACTAGGGGTCTCTCCTGGCTCTGCTCCTCTTGCCACACTAGTCTTCTCACACGCGGATCCGGCTTGCACACACCTCCACAGGTAGGGCTTTTACTGGACATTGGGTATCAGGTCTACTACGGCTCCCAGCCCAGAACAGCTCCTGTCTCAGGCCTTGATCTTAATAGTGGTCTGTGCATGGATCAGACAGCTGACAGGTTACCGACCACAAATCATGTTGCATCAGCCAATTGAGCAGTAGGTGGGTCAGTAGGTGACCAGGTTACAGCAGCTGTGCAGAACAGGGTAAGGGTGGGAGCACTTTTCACAGCACACAACGTTGGACATTATTCCTAGCAACATATTCTTACTGGGCTGCTTATAGCATAGCATAAATCAGCAGGATTATGATTGATTTTTAGTCTTGGGTATGCGAGTTTACGGCTCATATTGCTACTTTGCTGGGCTGCTCTCTGGCAACTCCCAGCACAACATTGTTATGCAGTTTTTTCTCTAATGTTAGCAGACGTTGTCATCTGGAACATGTTTTATTTCAATGTGTGGTAAACTGCTAATGCAAATCTATTTACGCTAAATAATAACAAAATATTAAAATGTTTTTTCAATGTGTGTATTCAGGGGGTATGTAATTACTATGGCCCAATGTACATCCAAATGTTTGATCTGGGATTTCTCTCGGGAAAGGAGAGAGACTACATCCTCACAAGGTCCACAGCCTATTATTGTACACCCCCAGTTTAATTTCACAAGGACGTATACAGAGAAAGACTTTTTAAGATAACAACACATACAGGAAAGCGACAACGAGGTGTTATTTGATGTTTACAGATGCTTCTGTTGCTTTCAAAGTTGTTTGATGCACCGTTGAATGCAATTTTAGTGAAGAGGTGCTTGAAAGTATAAATATGGTTACTCTACTGATCGTTCAACCGGGAAAAAGATAATGATTATTTTACAAACCTTGGACCAAAAGATTTGCAAATGCTGAAGGTACACAGTTTGCTAGAGGTTACATTTTGATAAAGGATTCTGACTAACTTGAAGGCAAATAAAAGCTTGACTTCTTTTCTTGGTTACAAGGGATTTCCACATTTGCACAGATGAAAATCAGTGTTCCAAGTAAATGTACAATTTTGTCAGTTCCATGCTGGATGAAATGTTTCCTTGTAAGTTTATGATGCTGTGCTTAATTGAGAATTGCTTCTTTGTAAGGTGTATTGGTTAGAGTCCCCCTTCACTTTTCATCTCACTGTACTTTTAATCGCTGTATTGCTTATTTGTAAAAGTAATTTTGCTTTTCATATGGTCTGTAAAAGATATTAATTGAGACACATTCTTTTTTTTAACTGTCTGTTGTTAGACTTTTCATCCTTGGCGTGGTCTCCCCTAACTTTTTGCCTCTGTTTCTCAGGTTCTTGCTGTGTGCTGGACTCTGTTTTTGCTACTCCGGGCACTTAACCACTGCTAACCAGTGCTAAAGTGCAAGTGCTCCTATGTAAAATGAATGTGTAAATTGGTTTATCCATGATTGGCATATGTGATTTACTAGTAAGGCCCTACTAAAATGCACTAGAGGTGCTCAGGGCCTGTAAATCAAATGCCACTAGTGGGCCTGCAGCAAAGGTTGTGCCACCCACATACGTAGCTCTGTAATAATGTCTCAGACCTGCCACTGCAGTGTCTGTGTCTGCATTTCTCACTGTAAATTCGACTTGGCAAGTGTACCCACTTGCCAGGCCTAAACCTTCCATTTTCTTACATGTAAGACACCCCTAAGGTAGGCCCTAGGTAGCCCCAATGGCAGGATGTAGTGTATTGTTAAGGTAGGACATATAGGGGGTGATTCTAAGCTTGGCGGGCGGCGGTAGCCGCCCGCTAAGCGGGAACCGCCAGAAGACCGTACCGCGGTCAAAAGACCGCGGCGGTCATTCTGGGTTTCCCACTGGGCTGGCGGGCGACCGCCGAAAGTCCGCCCGCCAGCCCAGCAGTTGCACCCGTCGCGAATTTCAGTGTCTGCAAAGCAGACACTGAAATTCTTTGTGGGGCCCTCTTACGGGGGCCCCTGCAGTGCCCATGCCAATGGCATGGGCACTGCAGGGGCCCCCAGGGGCCCCACGGCACCCCATACCGCCATCCTGTTCCCGGCGGGCGAACCGCCAGGAACAGGATGGCGGTATGCGGTGTCAGAATCCCCATGGCGGCGCAGCTGGGCAGCGGAAAGTCGGCGGTACACCGCCGGCTTTCCGCTTCTGGCCGCGGCTGTACCGCCGCGGTCAGAATGCCCGGCGGTGCACCGCCAGCCTGTTGGCGGTGCTACCGCCGACCTCCGCCCTGGCGGTAATTACCGCCAGGGTCAGAATGACCCCCATAGTAATGTGTTTTATATGTCCTGACAGTGAAATACTGCTTAATTCGTTTTTCACTGTTGCAAGGCCTGTCCCTCTCATAGATTAACATGGTTGGAGTTTCCCTTTGGGTGCATATAGACACATGGAGTTTGTTGTCTCTGAGCTCACAATTTAAAAATACATCTTTTAGTAAAGTTGGTTTTAAGATTGTGTGTTTGAAAATGCCACTTTTAGAAAGAGAACATTTTCTTGCTTAAACCATTTCTGTGACTCTGCCTGTTTGTGGATTCCCTGTCTGGGTCAGTTTGACAGTTGGGCTGGTTGCACCTCTCACTAGACAGTGACACAAAAGGAGCTGGGGTGTAGTCTGCATTTCCAGATGAGCCATCTGTGCTAGGAGGGAGAGGAAGAGTGGTCACTCACACCTGAAAGGGCTGTGCCTGCCCGCACACAATGCAGTCTCCAACCCTCTTGTGTGTGTCTGGGGCCTGGCCTGGCAAAGCAGGATTTCACAAACAAGAGACACTTTGCTTTGAAGTAGGCCTACTTCAAAGGGCAAAATTGGTATTTGAAGGGCACCCAAAACCACAGACTTTAGAACACTTCCGGAAACCAAGGGGAACCTCTGCCTGGAGAAGAGCTGAAGAGCTGAGGAAGAAGAGCTGCCCTGCCTGTGACTGTGCTTTGTGGAGCTATTCTGCAGTTTTTACTTCTGCTTGTGCTAGAGGACAAAGACTGGACTTTGTATTGCCTTCCTTCTTGTGAAAAACTCTCCAAGGGCTTGATTTAGAGCTTGCCTCCTGCTGTTTGAAGTCTCAGGGACAGCAAAGACTTCTCTCTGCCAGCACCTGGAGCCTCTGCTGAGACTCCTACTCTGCCAAGTGGTGACCATCCAGTTCTTGGGACCCTGAAAGGATAAGCTGGCAGCCAAGAGTGAGAAATCCATGCACCGACCGCAGTGCGAGGAAAAGATCGACGCAACTCTGATCTGCGGCTGAAAAATTGATGCGCCGCCAGCTTTGCGGCTGAAAATCGACACTTGCCTGCAACTTGACCGGAAGATCGTCACCTGCGGCTGGAGAAACGACGCGCAGCATCGCTGATGGAGACCGGTGAGATCGCAACCCGTGCTGCGTGGTTTTCAAATCTTCGTGCAGCTGTATTCCAACGCAAGCACCGCTGGCCATGTAAAAATGATGGAAGGTCTGCCCGGACCTGAGAGTGCAGACTGGATCGACGCATCGCTCTCCTGCGAAGAGAAGAAACGGCGCGCGCCCATCCGACTAAAGGAGAAATGACTCACGGTCATGCCCGTGAGTGAAATTGATGCATCGCAAGCCCTTTCTGACGCACACTTGCCTGGGCGAGATTATTTTTATCGCACCCAAGGTACATTTTCACGCTAACAGCGTTAGCGTTGTGTTTAGAATTACATAAAGACGCTTTTTGCATTTTTTGTGATGACTTGTCTATTGTGGATTTTTGTCGTTTTGGTCTTGTTTTGTTTAGATAAATATTTTCAATTTTTCTAAACCTGTGTTGTGTCATTTTTCAGTGTTTTCATTAAGTTACTGTGTGTGTTGGTACAAATGCTTTACTCCTAGCACTCTGAAGTTAAGTCTACTGCTCGTGCCAAGCTACCAAGTGGGTAAGCAGAGGTTAGCTGAGGGTGATTCTCTATTACCATGACAAGAGTGAGGGTCCTTGCTTGGACAGGGGATAACCTGAATGCCAACCAAAGACCCCATTTCTAACAATGCCTTTTCCGGTGTTTAGCCCTCCCTGAGCACACCGGCCAACTACTGAAAACATACGAGGCTCCATGTTTTCAGCCCGGTTTCTGCACTACTTTATCTTTTTGTTATCCACACAGTGCGATTGAGCTGGGTTTTACATAGTGTGATCCCACTAGTTTTTTTTCTTTTAATTTATGTGGCAAAAAAAGTCCTGTTAGGCGTTTACAACGCCAATACCTCTACCTCGAGCAAATGCAAGACCCATTACATTGCAAATGCTTGTTATACATGTAAGGCACCCATAAGGTAGGCCCTAGGTAGCCCCATGGGCAGGGTGCAGTGTATACTGAAGGTAGGACATGTAACAATGTGTGTTACATGTCCTAACAGTGAAATACTGCTACGTTCAGTCTTCACTGTTGCAAGGCCTGTCTCTCTCATAGGTTAAAATGGGAGCTTCCTTTAACTATTATTAAAGTGCAGATTCCCTTTGAGAGAAGATAGAAATGTGGAGTTTTGGGTATCTGAACTCACAATTTAAAAATACATCTTTTAGTGAAGTTGGTTTTTAGATTGTTAGTTTGAAAATGCCACTTTTAGAAAGTAGGCATTTTCTTGCTTAAACCATTCTGTGACTCTGCCTGTTTGTGGTTTGCCTGTCTCGATCAGTTTGACAGTTGAGCTGTTTGTGAATCCCCTCTAGACAGTGAGACAAATGGAGCTGCGGTGTAGCCTGCATATCCTGATGAGCCATCTGTGGTAGATGGATGGAGGAGTGGTCACTTACACCTGAATGGGCTGTGCCTGCCCTCTCACAATGCAGTCTCCATCCTCCTGGTGTGTGTCCGGGCCCTGGCCTGGGCAAGTCAGGATCTTATGACGAACAGAGACTTTCCTTTGAAGTAGGCCTGCTTCAAAGGCAGAAAGGGGTATAAGTATTGTACCCAAAACGCTTGAAAATCAGATCTCTTCTGGAACCAAGAGGAACCTCTGCCAAGGAGAGCTGAAGAGCTGAGGAGAAGTGCTGCCCCTGCCTGTGACTGTGCTTTGTTGGGCTATCCTACTGTTGCTGCTTCTGCCTGTGAAAGGGGACAAAGACTGGACTTTGTGGTGTATTCCTGCTTTTGAAGAATCTCCAAGGGCTTGAACTGAGTGTTCCTCCTGTTTTGAAGCCTCAGGGCCATCAAAGACTTCGTCTGCTAATGTCTGGACTCTCTGCTGAGACTCCTTCCCTGCCAAGTGATGTCCTATCCAGTCCCTGGGCACTTGAAAGGTAAAGTTGGCAGACAAGAGCTGAAAATCCACGCACAGAACGCCGTGCAAGGAACTTTTCGACACACCATCTGCAACGCGGCTGATAAATGACGCGCTGCCAGCTTTGAGGCTAAAATCGACGCTCCACCTGCATCACGGCTGGAAAATAGACGCATTGTGGCTGGAGAAACAATGCACAACACCTGCTTGCGGCTGCTGATAATGATGCAAACCCCACGCAGTGCGGTTTTATGACACTGTGCAACAGGATTTTCCACGCATTGTTCCTGGGCGCCAAAGTCAGCTCAACTCTGCATGAATCCGAGGTGCCCCATCCGGAAATCGACGCATCCCTGTCTTGCGAGGGAGAAAAATGATGCATCGCCGACCCGACCGGAGAAGAAATGATACACGGCCTTCCTTGCGAGGAAGGCATCTACGCATCGCTGCCTTTTCTGATGCACGCTCGCCCATGAAGCTTTATTTTTGATGCTAATCAGGTACTTTGTGCAAAATCATCGTTTCTATTGTGTTCTATAGAGTAAGACTCTTAGGGCCAGATGTAGCAAAACTCCAAATTGTGGCTTGCAATTTGCGAGTCCCAGTGACTCGCAAATTGCAACTCGCAATTTGGAATGCAGAAAGGTGTCTCAGACACCTTCTGCGACTCGCAATGGGGTCGCAAAGACACACCTCATTAATATTAATGAGGTGGGTCGCAATTTGCGACCCCATAGCGAGTCTGGGCACTCACGGGGATGGTGGCCTGCTGGAGACAGCAGACCACCATGTCCGTGACTGCTTTTAAATAAAGCAGTCTTTTTTTTTCAAAGTGTGGCCCGTTTTCCTTAAAGGAAAACGAGCTGCACTTTGAAAAAAAAACGAAACATTTTGTTTCGGATTTTTTCAGGGCAGGTTGTGGTCCCTTGGACCACTGCCTGCTCTGAAAAAATATTTTCATGTCCAGTCACAAAGGGGAAGGGGTCCCCTGGGGACCCCTTCCCGTTTGCGACTGGGTTACCATCCACTTCATGTGGATGGTAACTGCGAGTCCATTTGCGACCACTTTCGCGGTCGCAAATGGAATTGCATAGCATTGCGATTCGCAAATAGGAAGGAAACACCCCTTCCTATTTGCGACTCGGAAGTGCATTTTGCGAGTCGGATCCGACTCGCAAAATGCATTTCTGCATTCCGGTGAGGCTTTTGCGACTCGTAAACTGCGTTTTTCGCCGTTTGTGAGTCGCAAACGCTTTGCTACATCTGGCCCTTATTCTTTTGAAAATTCATATTTTAATTTTTGTATGTTGGATTTTTGTCATTTTGGTCTTGTTTTATTTAGATAAATATTCATTTTTTTTCTAAACTTGTCTGGTGTCCATTTTGTAGTGTTTTCACTGTACTATTGTGTGTGTTGGTACAAATACTTTACACATTGCTTCTGAGATAAGCCTGACTGCTTGTGCCAAACTACCCAGGGGATAAGCAGGGGTTATCTAAGTGTGTTTCTCCATTGCGCTGACTAGAGTGGGGGTCCTTGCTTGGACAGGTGGTAACCTGACTTCTAACCAAAGACCCCACTTCTAACATCTGTGAACATATAAGGTTCAGTAATTAAATAAATACATCCAACAAAGGAAGTCTTAGGGCTAAGTATTAGGTAGATCGTGACAATGAAACAAAAACTCACCAGATTTACCTGTTAAGAGTTTACAGCACGGTTCCTCATTGTGCACTATTGTGTTTATGCTTGTAGACATCATTGTGTGCGTACAGCGTGACTGTGGAAAGCAAGTTTGATTCCATACTAGTAGGAGCTATTATTCGCCCAGAGGTTATTGAGGGAAGGAGATACGCCTTTGCATTATCATCTGATGGGCACCCTTTCCTGTCGCTGAACGTCATCATTCATGTTACTTGAAGAGTAACTAGGAAAGTCAATGTCTACTAATGCCTTGTATCAAAATATCAGTTTGACTCAGCTGCAAAGGTGGAGTAACTAAGGAAACATACCCCCTCATTCACAAAACCTTGCATTTGTGAAGTAACCTGGAGCCTTAGGCTGTTTTATAGCATTTTCTTGTACTACAAATACTAATCTGAATTTCAGGTACAAGTTTAAGTACATAAATGTGAACACATTATAAACTGGAAATTATGGGAAAATTTCAACATGCATGTAATATATAACTTATTTGGATGAAAGCAGGTCTCACAGTTAACTGCAAACGTTCATGAGATTCTTCAGGTCATTATCCACAAAAGCCAGAAAATCATTCCCACTTGATGAAAAAACACTTTAGGAAGCACAGTATTGACAGTCTACCAGTGCTTGGACCGACCACCAATGCACCCACTTCACCTTTATGAAGACCAGAGCCAGCCACCACGTCCCCCAGGCATAAACTAGAGTAAAGTCACTGAAACCCAATTCACTGATACCCTCAGCCACTGCCCCCCACTGGAAGGCACAAACATGAATGTCTCAGCATGCAACTTGCACCGCAGCATTACAGAATGCGTCAACACCATAGGCCCTCTCAGAAAACACTCCGGGAATCAGTACTTGAAGAAAAAACACTGGTTCACAACAGAACTTCAAGAATCCAAATGCAACTGCAGAGGACTGGATTGAAAATGGAGGAACAGCAAAGCAACCACAACCGCAGAGCCTACAAAGACGCAGTCACCACGCACCACCAGGGCATCAGAGCAGCCAAGAAGTTGTCATTCAAGAACGTTTCAGCACAACAGCAAGGAGATATTCACCATAGTCAAGGAATTCAAGAACCCAGGATCAGACACCTCAGACATCCCCCCTCTCAAGACCTTTGCAACACCTTTGCCACCTTTTTTCACCAGAAAACCCAGGACATATACAAGGATTCAAGAACCAAAACCCAAACCCCACCGCCCACCAGCACCACAAAGGACCACACACCGCAGACCCCGAACCTCTGACCCCCTTTCTCCACGAAGACACCCAGAAACTCATGAACTCTATCCATTCATGGGCACCCTTGGACCCGTGCCCACATCACATCTTCAACCTGGTCAGTGCAACTATCGCACCAGAGCTCTGCCAGACTTTCAACCGCTCCATTGAAAATGCCAACTTCCCATCTGACTGAAAACGCATAGAAATCAACCGCTTTTGAAGAATCCCTCCCCCGACCCAAGGGAGATGAGAAACTACAGACCCATCTCGCTGCTCCTCTTCCCAGCCAAGGTAACAGAAAAGGCCATCAACATGCAACTAACAGAATTTCTCAAATCAAACCACATTCTGGACCCCTCACAATCCGGATTTAGGAGCAACCACACACCAAGACAGCCCTCCTCGCAGCCACAGATGACATTCGCGCCATACAGGACCATAGAGACACAGCCTCTCTCGTCCTACTTGACTTCTCCGCCGCGTTTGACACAGTCTCCCACTCCACCCTCTGTACCAAACTCCACAACGCCGGCATCCGAGGCAAAGCACTGGAATGAATTTGATCCTTCCTGACTGGAAGAACCCAGAGTGTCAGGCTCCCACCGTACACTTTGGTGCCCAAAGAAACATGCTGTGGAGTACCCCAGGGATCCTCACTAAGCCCGACCCTCTTCAACATCTACATGGTCCCGCTTGCTAAGATAGTCAGACAGCATGGACTAAACATTGTCTCCTATGCGATGACACCCATCTAATTCTTTCTCTGGCCAATGACCCATCAACAGCCAAGAGAAATTTCCACAATGGTATGAGAGCAGTCGCCACCTGGATGGAAGCCAGTTGCCTCAAGCTCAACTTGGACAATAGAGAGAGGTCCTCGTACTCAGCTCCACCCCCTCCAGAAGGGACGACTCCTGGTGGCCTGCCGACCTAGGAAACGCCCCCACCGATCATACACACAAGCTGGGCATCATCCTGGACTCACCGCTTTCCATGACCCGTCAAGTCACCGCCATATCTTCTGCCTCCTTCTACACCTTGTGGCTCCCTCGAAAGATGTTCAAGTGGATCCCCACTAAGACTAGAAGGCCGTCAACCACACCATGGTTGGCAGCAAATTGGACTACAGCAACGCACTCTATGCCGCGTCACAAAGAAGCTACAAACAAGACTACAGAGAATCCAGAACACAGCAGACAGACTCATCCTGGACATCCCCCGCCACAGCCACATCTCTGCCCACCTCAGAGACCACCACTGGCTCCCGGTCGACAAACTCACCCTTCAAGCTATTGACTCACACTTACAAGGCATTTCACAACATCGGACCAGACTACCGCAACCACGGCCTGACCTTCTAAACCCCCGCCAGGCAACTGTGATCGTCCCATCTTGGCCTCACCGCCATCCCCAGAATCAAGAAAAGCACAGCTGGAGAAAATTCCTTCTCATACCTCGCCGCCCAACATGGAATACACTCCCTCTCAACCTCAGACATGCCACATCACTCAAGCAATTGAGGAGGAGTCTCAAGACCTAGCTCTTTGAACGATCATCATGCCCACGACGGCACCTTGTGACCGAACAGGTAATAAGCCGTGCTTTACAGGTATTGATTGCTTGATTGACGTCTTAGCTTGTGCTGACGATTACAGGCTGTGAGTACTGTTGATCATTTTTGAGACCTGGAAACTCATTTTCATCTTCAGACTTTAACCCTGACCAAGAGGGAGCAAGGCAGACCAGGGGGAAAGACCAAAGAGGAGAAAATATATCACAGTTACAAAGGGCGGACAAAGGGATGCAAAAGAACCTGCAAGTTTGTGATAATGAGACAGGAAGTGTCTGGTGGAGAAATGAGGACTAGGCAGTCTTGGTATTCAGCCATCCCAGCTTTGGCAATCCCTGCATTCAGCAGTTGAGGGCTGCAAAACATCTTGTACACATGCACTTAATATTTACAAATTAAATATTGTCAGGTCGACTTGATCAGGACAGAAAACTGGTGCATGCCATACCAATAGACGTAACCATGAATCACGTACATTTTTGTGCCAAATGTATTAATCCGTATATTGTAAATTTCAAAAGATATTAAAATGTAAAGGGGTGGCATCATTGGACAAGACAAGGTATGCAGTGGTTGTGTCTCATAAACACACACAGAAATCTCTCCTTAAATTGTGACCACCCTTACAACGTACAATCCCATTTAATGTGAGACAGCATCTGGTCATTGACGAGGGACGTTTCCCATGGGATTTATTAAGTACCGTAGTGCATCTCATTTCAGTACTCCGGGACAGGTTTCCAATATTCAAGCGTTGGAGTGCTTCGATGGCGCCTGAATGGAACTCACTACAATCAAATCAAGGTTACGCAAGATTACTCAAATCTGCTAGCGTGTGCAATAAGAACACATTTAGCTTTGGAAGCCCGAGACGCGCGGGTTTCCAAACTTTTAACAAGGTCTTTAATCTAATGACAATGTTCACTGCTCCTAACATGCAAGCATTGTACCAGCCTGCATTCCATTTGAGGACAGCTGTAACTTCCAATGTCTGCTGCTCTGGGCAGATTTGCCAAGAAGGGGGGCAGAGGGCAGGGGGAGGGGCCACGGTAACTGCCGCGCTGTATGCAAAGCTGACAGACCATGAGCTCTGCTGTACAAACATCAGTAAGCTTCCCAGGTCTTAGCTGTAATTTGATTAGGTAAAGGGATTCTCTAAGCTTCATAAAGCACAATGATGCTTTCAAGCCTTTTTCCTCTGCACTTTTTCAGCTTTCTAATTATTCCAAAGTGAACCCAAGTCTGTTGGTATTTTTTCTGCCTGGAATGTAAAACGGCATCTTTCCATGCGTTATACAATGATTAGGCAGGCGCTGGGCCAACGGATTTGCAGCTTGAGAACTTTGGAGGCAAATGGCAGCTGGCACTGAGCAATCTTGAGAGAAAGAATAATACAAAGTAATTCCATTTCTTTCCATCAAGACTGTCTCTCCTGGTAATAGGAAGGAACACTGATGCCATATCATTGGCCATTCATCTAAATTCTAAAAAGATCATCACGTGCAGTAGAACCAAATGCGGCGCATTACATTTCATTGTTTGCAACTCTTGTCAGCTGAAACAAATTGATGGTGCTTTACGAGCTCTCACAAACGTGTTCAAGGCAGTTGTGAAGCATCTTATTGCCAACTTGTATTTTAAGTCCTTGCCCCCACCTCGAAACTAGCCGCCATTTCCTTACAAGTATGATTCCCACTCAGAAGTTTAACCTGTTTTTGACTGAAAGTGAAAATGACTACCAACTGCAGAAACACTGTCTGGTGCAAGCAAGCTATCCTGAGCAGCCTTCACAAGCAGATCAAGAAACTGTATCTTACAAGCAGCAGCATAAACTTTTACTTGTGTTACCTATTTCAAGTTTATCAAGCAAACATCATTTAATATCTCAAGGACTGGAATTAATTAACAAATGGACAGCAGTAATGATTTTGGAATGTAACTTATTCTCCTTTGTATTGCATCCTCTATCATTTGGGTGTTTTGAGGGCGTATCGTTCTTGTATAATTTTGGATTTGTAATCCATTGGTTGTGTATAGGTTGCTTGTGTATAGGTTGTAGAGATGTGTCGACTGGCTAGTTTTTAAATAGTTAAATGTGTTTTTTAAATGAAAGCATACGTTTTAGGCCCTCATTAAGAGTATCAAATAATATGGTTCAGGGATACGAGGGGCTAAAATCCATTATTTCTCCTCGTATCCCCCAATAAAATCCAATGATTACAAGTTCCCCTCCTCAAGAATTGGAAATACCTGCTCAACCCAGTAATATCAGATCCTTTTCTGGGAAGTTTCCCCAGTTCCAGGGGAATAATCGCTCAAATTTTTCACTTGCTCTGGGTAGACGGAAAGGGGCAGGTTTAATGGCTGGGCATGGATACAAGATCGGTTTGTGCCTGTCTGGAAGGAGCATTGTCTACATCCTCCATTCAGCTTCAAGGTCAGATAAGGGCTGGCCCTACGTCAATACAGACAGGTCTAGTGTCTCTGGGGCCGGATTTATCTGGTCCAGTGTTTGCAAACCTCATAATTTCAGGTCCAGAAGAAGTTGGAATTGCGAGATGTGGAGTTTCACTTGAGCGTATTCTTCTGGGTGACATACCACAAGTTGTAACAAGGGCCATGAAGGCTTCATTAGAGTTTGGTTGAACTGGAGCCCCACTGCAAGTAGGCAAGTCTCTCATCCTACTAGATGTGCAGCTCCTCATGCCCAAATTATAAGTGGGAATTGTTTAGTGTGCACCAGTCTAGCCACCTCTTGTGCTGCCCGTGCAGACCTCCAGAAAAGGTCTGTGGACTTTCCAGTTCTGCTACCATCTTCCCCTCTTCTTCACAGCAACCTCTTTAGTCTTCTTCATAATGGAATCCTGACAGTTCAACTTCACTTAATGGAGTGGAAATTTTTAGGACAAGTTTCTCTTTTCCAGGGCCTTTGACAAACATTATCTCATTCATCAACAACGATAGAATGGCAATCTCCAAAAAGATGTACAAGTCAGTTTGGACTTACTGATATCTCACTAGTGTTTAGGATAAGATAGGAAACATTTCATATGTGGCAATTCTTTTACCTCTTTGGCTATAGAAGGTACACGGAGAATACTTTCAGGTTAGCCATATCCCGTCAACAAAAAGTTGAAAATGGTAAACAAAATGGGGAACATCCTTTACTTCGCAGACTTCTTCTTGGAATTAGGCTAAGTGTATCTCCTTCTAAGTACTAATTATTGTAGGATGTTCCTTTTGTGGTAAAAATGTTTGAGACTTGGAATTAAATGGCCTGATATACAATTTGGTGGGCGGAGTGTGTACCACCACCATGGTGGAGAACTTTACTCCCTTTATGACAATGGTACTCTACTCTCCAATTTTAGAAATGTCCAATGGTTCAGTGGACATCACTTGCATTTCCAAGAACCACTGTCACAGCAGTTACTGTAAATGCATTGAACATTTGACAAACAACTCCATCAATGGAGCCGTACATTAAACTTTCAATATATATATATATTTTTTTTTAAACAAATCCCAAAGAGATGGTTTGTTTTTAAAAATAAAAAGGCAATGACCCACTCATCCTGGGAGTTTTCTCTCATGGCATGAGTGTCATTTTGCAGCATTCACTGATCCTTATCACCAGGTTTTACCTGGTGATGATGGACAGCGAAAATTTGCCATTTGTTTGCCCGACAGAAGTGGGGCAGGCAGGCAAAGGGCAAAACCTCTGACTGCCCTTACTCGGTAAGGCCATTAGCAGTCTATATTGGAGGCAGAAAGAGTTGCTCGACTCTAAATGAGGCGGGCAGACCTTTAGTTGGGCGGAGAGGGCAATGGAGTACTCAAACTTTAAATCGAGCTCATAGTCTTTCACTTTCTTTGAACTATTTATCTGCCAACCCTTCTATCTTGCTATGTTATATTTCAATGAAAAAAAATTATATTGCCTGAGTATTGGACTTCTCATCCACATACTTTTCCCTTTCATGAGTTTTATTCCTTAAATCAAGAAGAGCAAAAACGATTTTTCTCTATCATTGAACATGTTTGCCAGTGCATTTCTAGGGGCTTGCAAAATTAACCGCCCTACGCAAAATTTAGAGAAAATTATGTATAATTATGTGAAATGCAAATTTGCCATTAAGCGATATGTTTTCGTGCAAAATGCATTTTGTGGCCTTTTCTTTGATGCAAGGAAGCCTTTCCCAGTAAAAAAGATTGTGTGAAAAAAGCTAGTGGTGCGAACAACAGCTTCTTCCAATCTGGTTGTTTGTGTTGTTCATGCTCTCCTGCACTATAAATGTGCCATAAGGTGAGGCGTAATTACGCACCTGGGTGTAACGGTGTAATATATGTATTTTTGCACAACAGGCATAATGTGGAATTACAGAAATTCAGCAAATGATGCCAGCGTATTATATATTTTTCCCTGGTCTAGTCCACTTTTACCACATATGTCAAATAGATCAAGCAACTGGCAGGCGTTGATATGGCTTCCTTTGGTGCCCACTCTTGTAGAAGCGCTACAGCTTCTAAAACTTTTTTATCTAGCAGTAGATAAGATATTCTGAGAGCTGCAATGGTCCTCGGTTTCTAATTTTCACACTTTTGTCTCATAAGCATTATAGAAAGTTCTGGTCTTGTAATGGAGTAACAGACACAGGCAAGTGTTATCCCACGACTTTTACAGTAATGATCTCTATTTGTTTTCTAAGCGCCTTTCAAAAAAGGCCTGCCAGAATAATAACGCAGGTCCATGTAAATATATGGGATGTTTTATGTATATTTGTTCCTTCTAGTCACCAATCCATCAATCTCCCAACCTTCTCAAGAGAACAAATGGAAAGTTATGGGCCTCCTTTGTGCTGTTGATGTTTCTTCATGAGACATTTGTTTTGGCAAAGACTTTGAGATTTGGTTTTGCTTTAAGAAGTATGAGTATTTACAGCCTCTGGGAACTTAATACGCTGTTCCACTAATGCTTTGCACCTGGTAAACGGTTTATCTTGACCTCTGACCTAGAGCAGCTTGTCTTGTGTGTCATTGTTCTCAGTTTATTGCCTATCCTGTTCTAATTGTTTTGGCTGCTGTTGAATAAAGTAACTGAAAAGGAACGCATTATGCTCACCTCACTGTCGGTAATAAAAGTAGGACTTTTCATTGGGAAAATAATTTAGAAAATTAACTTGCTACCATGGGGTGCCTTGACACACGTTCTGATATTTTTATTTGAAATACCATTATAGTTACGATGAGCTGCAACATGGTAAGAAGGAGAGTAGAATAAATGACCTGTCCAGCAATGTTTACCCGAAAAGACCTCCAGAATAGACCTACTGAACCAAGATGCGGGTGTTTCATGCTTCTGTCTTGGTAAATGGTATGGTGCCTCAGTGCATGAATGCTTCCACTGCAGAGACCTTCATACAGCCTGTAGGCAATAGGCCCAGTGCCAAACAGAGCCAAGTCTGCCATATTCGAGTCTGATGTAGACAAGATGAGCAGCACAGAGCTGTGAAGGTGTGAGAAGTCCACATGGAGGAGCGGGGTTAAGGGATGAATAATAACGAATAATCAAGAGAACTGATTTTCGCACGCCATCCTGCCTTGTCAGGTCGATGTTCTAAAATGTGCTCATTTAAAACACTGACTGCATATTAACCGATCTACTTGAAGATCATCCCCTTGGACCCCTTTCTTTAGAGGAGAGCCCTTGCATCACCCTGGACAGTCCGGTACATTCTAGAGCATTGGGGTGTAATTGAGTCCTCAGTGACACTATATGAATATGTTCATGTAAAGAATACAAAGTGAGCAGTTTTCACACCAAACGTGTAATCTTCCTCATGCGTATACCAATGAACATTGATGTGAACAATCCCTTTCTTAATGCACTATATGAGTATAATAGTGAACAATGAAAAATATCTCTACCATGAGCCCATTATATACACCCAAGTCCTTTCTGTTTTTGTGTACCAACATTTATTTGTGGCTGTCTCAGCTATATACTGGTAAGTTGTAGATCTGTCAATCACAAACATAATACTTCCTTTCAGTGTTTTTTATATGTGGGCTGTGCTCCTTCGCAACTGAAATGTAAAATGTAACTCTTCTAAACACAAGTTTCTGCTGTCTTCCTTCAAACGGCCATCTGTTCCAAACGATCTGGCAGAACTTTCCTTAAAGGACATGGCGCTATCTTAGTGCCATCAGCTAAACAGTTGGTTCTGTCTCACTAATATAACATGAACATAACTGCTCAAAAATGGTTGTTCTCTAAATTATCTAAAAACAACTGAATTGCTTCTCTTGAAGCTAAGCCAGAAACTGGCTCAATATGCGTAGCTTAGTACTACAGCATTTGAATAGGTAAAGGACCAACAATGTCAACATCAAACAGACATCTGAAGTGATGAGGTTACAAGCTACCAGTAGCTTTCAAGTCACCTGTAAGTAGCTCTCCTCTGTGCAGCTCAGCCTATTAAACTAGAAGCCTTTGCTTATCTGTACACCAAAATTGAAGAGCATGTATTTTTCAGAACTCATAAGCTGATGTATGGAAAAAAAATGGTTGAACTTCTGAAATATATTTAAAGCTGATATTTGAGTAATAAGTCATATGGTATTGGGGAGACATATTACTAATATTATAACCTTGGTGTCAGGGGCAATGCAGCTACGACTGGCGTGAGCCTTTTTTGGGTTAAGCCTACGAGTGCCTAGGCTAGTACATGCATCTCACTTGCTAGACACTGTTGCTAATAAAAAGGGTTTGGAGCCCTCTCGTTGCTTACCATTTCTTGGCCTGCGTGGCACTCCTCTTTACATACTTGTAAATGATCACTGCATCATTCCATTCCTTTCTATGGTCAGGGACCAAGCACTGATTGATTCAGATCAATCAGTGCCTATTCACTGCTCTCGACATGATTGAGGTATTTCTTTTTAACTTCTAGAGCCCTGCACAGAAGGAGTGTGAGTGGCAAAAATGTGCCCAGCAGGACAAACAAAATTGCAAAGTTGCGTTTTCTTTAGTTAACTCTTTTATTTTATTTTGCCAAGTCTTCTTTTCTCACTTTGCAACCGTGTTTTTTTTTTGGTGAGCGCTAGCTGTTCTCAAAAGATGATGACTATTTTGTTCTAAATATTGCAAAGCGACATTGTTTCTTTCATATGTGTAAGTTCCTAAATTATGCTTTAATACATAATTGTGCAGTACAACCCAATCTGCTCCACTCCAATCCAATCCACCCCCTACAATCTGCCCCACTCCAAGCCACCCAACTTCACCCCACTCCAGTCCACCCCTCCAATTCCAATCCACCATAATATAACCCACACAAGTCCAATCCACCCCACACCAATCCACCCCACCCCACTATAATCCACCTCACAGTCCACCCAAGTCCAATCCACCCCATCTCACCCCATTCCAAACCACTCACCAGTCCAATCCATTCCAATCCACCACACTCAAATCCTCATAACCCACCCAGCCCAATCCAATCCACCCCACACCAATCCACCACAATCCAATCACCCTACTCCAATGTGCCCCACTGCAAACCCGCCAAACATAACCCATGCCACCTCCACCAATCCACCCCACTCCAATCCAACCCTCCACACTCATCCAATCAACCCCAATACACTCCTCCCCACACCAATTCAATACACTCCACTCTAAACCAACCCAATCCAAAATAATCCAATCCATCCACTCCAATTCAGCTCAGTTCAATCCATCCCAACCCAATCTATCTTAATCCAATTCAACCCACTCCACCCAAATCCACCTCACTCAAATTCAACACAATCCACTCCACTCAAATTCAATCCACTACACACCAATGCAGCCCACCTAACACTAATCCAATACACCCCAATCCACCCCACTCCAATCGAGTCCACTTTAGTCCACCCAACACCAATCTAATCCACCCCACTCCAGTCCACCCACTCCAATCCAACCCTCCCTATTCCAGTCCACCCACCCCACTCAAATCCACCACACTCCAATCCAATCCACCACACTCCAATCCAACATAATCCATTCCAATCCACCCTATTGCAATCCACCCACACATATCCATTCTATCCCATTCCAATACAATCCGTCCTACTCCTGCCCATCCCACTAATCCAATTCATTTTAAAATGCACCCAACTCCAGTCCAATCGACCCCACCCCAATCCACCCAGTCCAATCCACCCCACTCCAATTCAATATAATCCATACAATGCACCCTAGTTCAGTCCACCCCTCCCTAATCAAATTGATCCCACCCATTTCAGTCCACCCCACTCAAATCCACCCACTTCAACCCACCCTACTCCAGTCTACCCCACTCCAATCCACCCCACCCCACTCCACTCTATCTAATTCTTCTCCAATCCACCTCTCTCTAATCTAAACCAATCAACCCACTACAATCTAATCCACCCACTACAATTCAATCCACCCACTCTAATCCAATCCTCTAATTAACTTTAATACAATCTAATCCACCACACTCCACAACACTCCACCTCACTCCAATTCATCCCACTTCAAACCACTCCACTCCAATCCAATTCACCCCACCCGAATCCAAGTCACCTCTTCCCAGTCCTATCACTCCAGCCCAATCAACCCAGTCTAATCAAATCCACCCTCCCCAATCCAATCTAACCCACCAAACTCCAATCCACCCTATCCAATCCACCCCACCCCATTTCAATCCACCCCACTCGGATCCAATCCAACCCAAACAGTCCACCCACTCCAATCCACCCCACTCAATCCACCCTTCCTTACCTCAGTCCAATCCACCCTGCTACCTCAATTCACTCCAACCCACTCCACCCTATTCCACCCCACTCCACCCCACTCTAGGCCACTCCACTCTATGACACTGCACTATATGTCACTCTCTGCCACTGAACCACTGAACTCTACTCTCCTCTTCTCCACTTTAGGACACTCTACTCCCCCATTCCAATAAGTGACAGTCCAACAAATCCACTCTATGACACTCTATGCCCGCATTCCACTCCATGCCACTACCTTTAAGCCATGCTGAATAGTAGCCATGCTGGTTTACAACATAGTTAAAACACATTGCTAATGTTAATAGCTCTTGTATAGGTGAGGACTATTGGCTTTGCCAATGCTTTTTTACATTGATATTGTCAACCTTGCTTAATGCACTGAGGTAATTACTGCTGGTAATCTTGCATGGGTGGCCACTAACATAATCAGGTCTGATGTGATCACTATTACAAAACGAATAACATTAGCAGTCCAGGATGTTTGTCACTGGACACAAGTAACTCTCATAACTGAAAAAGGCTTGAGAGTTTCCTGATATGGTTGACTCTCATTGGAGTTCCATAAAGGAATATAGTTTTATTCAGACAGAGAAGCAGTGATATTTTCCATCTGACTGAAAATATGTGTGAATGCTACACTGGTGGCATCCAAGAGTTATTTTTTTAAACTAATATATATGTAACTTAATACTTTTGAGCAATGTTATTTGCGCATGCTTATGTCCACCCTTATTACTTAATAGTTGTACATGGTTTTGTCCAGATTTACTTCATTTTTGTGAATTGTATTCAGCTTATTGTAAGTGGTAAGCATGAAGTCATTTGATGTGTTCGGCCATAATGACTTGGGACATAATCTTGAATGTTGAGTGGAGGACTATAATTGGCATGTATATAAACTAAATGAAGAAAATAAACAAGACTCCATCTTTAATATCTTCATGTCTATACTTAATTAAAAGATAGTTCATATAATAATCCCGTTCACTCTTGACACGACTTACGCAATTAAGTTCATGCTGGCTTTTGCAGACTTAGGGCATACTTATGAGGGGGTTTGCGTCACGTTTGCACCATGCAGCCTGGTACACGTGTGATGCAAACCGTAAATGTGATTTATGAAGCCACGCATGTCCACTTAGCGTGGCCTTGAGTGGCTTCATAAATTTGGAGCAAAGCAACACAGCCAAATCACTGTGATGCCTTACTCTGCCCTGGAAAGGCATTCCATGGGTATTGTGTGGGTGTTCTTACGCAACTCCCATGGATTTTGAAGCACTCCCTGAGTTACCAGAATGGGTAAACATGGGAATGCACCAAAATGCTACGCCTTCTCAGGGGAGGCATAATGTGGAGAAATATCTTTATTTCTCTTTGTTACTTCCTGTTTCTATGTGTACTGCGTTCTGCAGCACACATAGTTAGAGGAATTTGCCTCAGGGGATTGTTTTTGTGTAGGAGAGTGCCCCTTCCTGCACAACAAAATCCTGCATGCAACGGAGGCACCCTTGCACCATGGTGCAAGGGAGCCTGCATTGGCGCTAAGCAGCAAAAGTGCACTAGGACAAGGGAAAATGCAGGAATGTGCTGTATTGACTTTCCCTGTCATGCAATGTAGTGCAGCAAGGTGACTTGCTGTGCTGCACTGCCTGTTGTTTTCATACATATGCACCTCACTGTTTAATTCATAAATCTATTGGCACATCAACTTTACATCTTGTGCAATTCAGAAAAGGTAATCTTTCTCTTGAAGAAATATTTAGCTGTTCTCTATCAGTCTAGTCTACTTTCTCATGACTAATTCTTCCTGTTGCGTTTCCTCCTCTCGGTGAGAACCTTACAGTTGTCTAATAGAAAACCAGTGTCTATTTACTAGATATTAAATGGCCACATCTGCAGCAAAGAGAAGAAAAACATCTTGCACAAATAAGGATTCAAAGCGATAAACATGCCTTTCAGTTTTATTGCATTTTCTTCCAGTTAACAAGGCATCAACAGTTAGGCTAACTTAAGTCAGTATTTGTATTTATTTTGCAGACCTAGAACATTTACGTATGGTTACCTACCACAAAATTTGTATTTAGCATATGTTTATTGTAATGCAAGCTTTGCACATTATTTTAATAAAGCATTTTGTCAGTAAATAAAATTCACTGCAGCATTACTCATACCAAAACATAATGTTCTTGTTAGTTTATACACTCTCATTTTTCTAGACCCATGACTTCTCTATCTCTGTGAAGTGATGTCTCTTAACCTATGAAAGTCCGTTAAAGTGTCAAAGGTTAGTTATGGTACTGTCCCACAAAGATAGAGTTAATGACATATGGAAAGATTTTAAAAAAACAATCCTGTCCTTGCTCCCATCAGAACTAATTTCCATTCTGATACTCACTTGGCAATGAGAGGTTCATTGTTTGTCCGCTGTATCCCTCTATTGGGACATCCATTGACTAGCCCCGAAAACATGAATCATTTATGAAACATGCAGCATACCTTAATGGCCTATTTGCAAAGTTCACAGTCATCACCAATTGATGCTGTTTATTCCCCAGCTTAATAATGCTCAGTGTTGAATGGATGAAAGGACAGATCAGGTGGGATTCAAACCTGTGATCATACAATTAAACAGAAGTCTGTGTAATAGATACATTAATTCACTGAACCACCAGATTAGCATCATTATTGAAGCTATTTACCTGTCCCAGTAATCATAGTGGATACATTAAGTGATGGGGGAAGTCCCTGAACTCCTAAAACGAAAGTGCCACCTCTCAACAGAGAGTCTTTGAGCTGCAAAGATTAAAATCCTGAATCAAATCATAGAAGTACAGAGGCAACCTAATATCCCTAGGAGCCTGGGTAGTACTGATAGAAATAAAAGGTCAATGGTTCTCTTGTGTTCACGTAGCCCAGAGCAGCAGACATAGTTATAATAGTCTCAGTTCTTGACATTGTTTCCCGGATCCGACCAGTATGTTACCAGTGCTGGGAGGCCTGTTGGGTAGCCATGCGCTATATAAATCCAGTAAACTAGTCTAGACTAGGGGCAAAATAAATAACTCATGCAAAAAAATTGCACAAAGAATCCCCATTAAATAACAAACACCTTGAAATGTAATTCATACATATATATGTGAAGGCGAGTGCTCAAGTGGTGAACATGTGCATAAAACGTGAAAAACAAAAGCTTGTGGAAGAAAGAAACAGTGGCTCTCACTACTACCAGAAAAGAAGGTTCGTCGTAATCACTGCAACACTCTTCCCCTGCATCCAACTTACCCTTTCCATCAGACAGAACTGATTCACACACATGCCACCTGTTTTCTCACCTTTCCTCCCAGATTGAGCAGCGCTATATGTATATCCCGAAATCTCTTCAGTGGCTGGACATCCAAGTCAAAGTCACTTCAGTGAGTTCTGCCTCATTCACATGTTTCTCATAAACATGTTTCATCCTGTTTACAGCAGTGCAAGCTTCTGTCTGCCAACCAGCTCTGCCTGGGATTGCCACAATTTCATCTAGACAGAATTGTTAGCAGCTCTTTCTCCACACTTGCACCAAATTGTGGAATTCTCTTCCATCAGCCCTGTGAAAAACATCTTCCCATCCTCAATTTCACTAGCTGTTGAAAACCCACCTATTTAGTCGGGCTTAAATTGTCTCCCCTCCTATTTTGATTTTCAGGTGCCAAAAGACCTCTCAGCGATACAGAGCTGTGCATGTCTTTTAACATCCCACAACAAAACATATCACTCCTAACACAGGGACACTCACCTGTACCTTTCCTGTAAGCAGTGCAAAAACGCTTTCTGAGGTCCTGAGATTATAGGCAATAATGAGACGTCAATAAACCTAAATGTTTTCCAAACAAGCAAGAGTAAGCCACTGAATTTAGGCAGAAGTGTTCATACAGAAAAGTCAATAGTGGTGAGAATACTTGAAGTGTAACAACATGCAAGGAGAGCATTGCGTAATTTAAGCACAAATATGAAGTCACTATTAGCAAGACATGTCATTCCTCATCAATAAACAACCTTAGATCTTTCAACTGATTGCCCATAAATTTGTGCTCCATATGTAGAAGAGTGAGCGCCGTTGCTCAATGTTTTCCTTAGAAGCCCGCTGTTGCTGAATGTTGGTGTGCTAAATATCTACGTTATGTACTGTAAACCTCATGTCCTCAATCACATTCTCCCTGCTTTTTAATGTCACTCTTGCAGATTGTTTTTCATCCCCACTTTATCCCTTTGTCAGTTATTCTCTCTTCCTCTCCCTCCCTCTTTCGACTTTTGCTGTCTTTATCTCATTTGTTCTGGGTCAAAGGCAGATGATAAAAATGCAGGCCTGGTCTCCAAAAAAGAGTGCAGATGGATCAAACTTGCAACCATTGGCTCAAAGTAAGCACTGCCGTACACTGATGAGTGGGTACACAGCAGTGAATTTAAAAGCTCAAGATTCACTTTGGATTTATGAAATTCCCCGTCTCTCACCATGAAGGATAAATGTGTTTGGAACAGCTATATTTCCGGTACTAATCACATGTTGATCATCTGTGTCTAAGTGAGATGCTTCAAATACATCCTAAAGAATTTACTTAAAACCCCTAAGAATGGTGATCGAATTTACATAGTACACAACCAGTCCTACGTTATGCAGATGATATGGCTTTGACTCCAAAAACTGATTATCAATACAGCTAACTTTGATGGGGCTAATGGTTTAAACATCAATATTAAATATGTTGGTCATGAAGTTCAGAAACTTTCCCTTTAAAGGAAGAATGACCAGGTGGTAGGATGTGTTTTAGTTCAACTAATTGTTTCTTCTAACCAGAAGAGTACGGAAGATGCCATATGTAAAGCATCAATGCAAGAGAGTCTTGGACACATCATACACAGTAATTAATTATTACCAATAACGTTGAAAATGCTACATTATCCCCCTTGTCAAATGACTCTCTGGAGAAAGTTTCTCCGGATGCTTGTACGGGACTAAGGATTATGGGGCGAGTGAAGATGAAACAACTTTTGCTAGCTACAGGCAGAAGCTGTATACCTTTGAAGAATTTGGGTTCTGGAGTCTGAAGAATAGAGCTGTAGTTGTTACACAAATCATAAAGCTAAAACTGACCTCCTAAATCAAAATTTCCAGCTGCAAGTTTTGGGAAAACAAGGTTGTTAACAAAGTGTCTATGCTTTCAGCAGTGCTTTCTCAAGCAGGGAATAAGATGTCGAGAATGAGGTTATGAAAGAATTAAATTTGTCCAATGTTGCAGCTGCAACACAGATCTCCAAAGGATGAATCTAGCATAGATAAAAACTGAACTGAGAATGACAATCTAGTCGCTTTCCTTGCAGCCAACCTGTAATATGTGCATTTCAGTAACAAATGTGTGGTCTGACAATTTCTGGTAGAAAAAATGGGCAAGATATAGCTAAGGGCTTTTACAGCCGATTTGGGTGGAACATATAGTGATGAAGAAAATATTGTCCATGTGGGAACAATGCAGTGGAAACGAGACACAATATTATTGAACAAATAAAAAAACATTTTATGGCCAGGCTAGTTGTTTATTAGATGGGGGTTTGATCAAGTTAGCCAGGCATGATTGGCAAATGAGAGGGCATGTGGGTAATTTCCAAAGTAGTTCCGTTTTTTTTTGTCTTAGGTACATAAGAAATTTAGAATGTTTGAGTGTTTTTTCTTCAATGCAGCTCTAAAACAACCGCCTTGATTGATAAACTCTTATATTGTCCTGTTTTAAAAATAAATACACTTACATTTATGTTGTGATTAAGCAGGACATATATACAGATTACAATACTCTTGCCGATGTTGGGATCAGTGAGTATAAAAACAATTTTAGAAAAATATTGTGAAGGAATTGCACAGAAGTGGGTACAAAAGCTCTAACTTCTGATAATGAAGACCGGTGCCAATGATGTCTTTCATCTGAGCTGGATTATCAGTGAATACATAAATGTTTTCGTTTGTTCTTGAAGCAAACACAACTTCAGACTTAACAACGGGGTATTCCTGCAAAGTCTGATTTAAACAGCTGAACATCACCATGGAATCCGTTGAATTATTTATGCAAGTGTTCGTGTTTCAATACCAGTTATGTTTGGGCAATAAGTTACACAGTTGAAAAGAAATCTTAACATTAACTGCAGGAAAATATTTTGAAAATTACGAAGGTTTTTGAATAAGAAATAATACAATTTAGGGTGAAATTTGATAGCATTCTCATCAGGACTAAGAAAATGTCTCTGCTGTGATGAATGAGTTCCGGTGCTGGTGGCGGTAACACTAATGCTTACAATGTGCACTGTTTACCGAGTCCTGGATACGATATTCCTGGGATCACAGGATGACTTTGACAACAGTTTTGAATTTGTGAGACCCCCTCACCATAGCGGCTTAGAAAGTGCCTAATTCGAACACAATCATTTTCTAATTCATAAGTCATTTTCACCACAAACATTCAAGGAGCTATTTCAAGATAACGGGTTCCACTTAAGATTTTATCTTACTTTGGCTCGAGATTACTTTGGTCCATAAATTCACCTGAACAACAACAGGCTTTACTGCAGTAATCTAGGCTTTTACAATATGCGTCTCCCTTCTTTGACAACTGGCAGGGCTTACTCCCAACCACAACTTGTTTTTCAGGACAGCAACCTCCTCCCTACTTCTAGAAAAGTGAATTGAGATCTAGAAAATATTGTTTGGTGCCTTTCTTCTGTATAGTTAAAATCGGCCAAATCATGGTGTGGTCCAAGAACGAGAGGGCTAGGCTTCTGATCTCTGTACCACCCAAATGACCCTTTGAAATTCTGGGAATATTCCTGAGATTGTGTCCATCCTTAGATTTAATGGGTCCCAATAACAAACTTTTATTCTATACACCTCTAAATTGCTCAGTGCCATTTTCATGAACGTGTTTGTATTTTCACCCCAGACCTTGAAGTCACAACTATTTAATGAAGTTTTACTATTCTTGCATCTACGTTAGTCTAGGCTTTCGCGTAATTCTTTTAGGCTGTGCTGTCATACTGAAGCACAGTGTGCAACTTTATGGCTAGAGCTTATTGCAATTTTGGGAAAGCCTGGGAATCTTAGAGGACAACTAGCTCCAGTCTATCTGTGGACCACTGCATTTGGATTTCTCTTCTACTACCAACGATCTAAAGGCTTCTTAGTAGAATGACTAACCCTAGATAGTTTTGGAATCTGTCTCTTTAGGGCTGCTTGCTGCTTTGTGATGTCCTGGAGATGTGCTAGTGATCAATAATTATGGTATGTCGTAATTAAAGCATGATTGTGATGAGGATAAACATCCACGTTCTCACGGAAATAATTTATGTGTCCTATCCATAGGCATCTGCAACTGTTATGAAAGGTCCAAAAGAAGACATTTTGCACAGACCAGTAAATTAAGGTTTCAAATCCTGGCATAGCAGGCTAAGCTTGTGCAGAATTCCCTTCACCTTAACAAAACTGCATTTTTTGCTCATTGTTGAACCGCTACTGATGATGGATGCCTGTGTTTCTCCTGAGACCTAATGTGCTTTTGTGGTACTAGATCAAAGGGTCATCCCAGTAGCAAAGGTGCTAGTAAAATTATTATGGACTGGCCCAAGCAATAGGTAATGGGGATATACTGTAGATTTATTTTAAGTTTGCTCTTAAAAGTGCTTATCTGTGTAGGTTTCAAAAAGCAGCTTAAAGATACAGAGGGTTATTACAACTTTGGAGGAGGTGTTAATCCGTCCCAAAAGTGACGGTAAAGTGACGGATATACCACCAGCCGTATTACGAGTCCATTATATCCTATGGAACTCGTAATACGTCTGGTGGTATATCCGTCACATTTGGGACGGATTAACACCTCCTCCAAAGTTGTAATAATCCCCACAGTGTAACACTGAAAGTAGACCAGACTATAAGCATTCTGATTTCCTCTATTTCCTCAATCTGCCTTCAATGCTGGTACTGCTAACGTGTTAGACACATGGGACCCCAGGATATTGTGTGACTCACCTTTAAAAAAAACAAATGGAGGTCTTTCATTAGGCTCCATTTGGTTACACCTCCGATCCTCACCGTTTTTTGCATCAGTAGCTAATTTTGGCATTTTATAAGCTTATTTTGTCAAATGCCAAAATTAGCTATATCAACTCAGCCATACAGAATGTACATTCCTCGGGACTGGTCTAGTGCATGTCAATTTAAACGAATGGGTTAATTAATCTATATTAAAAAAAAAAAAAACCCTAGCCTAGGCTGCTCATCAGAAATGCACAGCAATGTGTGATTGACAAGAAGAAGTAGTTCTTGTTCTCTACCGAACCAGGAATAAGCCACTGAAAGAGGTACTGTGCGGGTTCCCCCATCACACTTTCCCTGAGTGTCAAATGTACCTCAATTTAAGCTCGCAAAGAAAGAGAAAGAGTTCTTTCACAATAAGCAAGGCCAATATCCAATTGTTATTTCCCATACAATGTGGATAAAGAGTTATTCAGTCCCAAATTCAATCGTTTAGGACTTTAGGAATGTCAAAGTTCTAGTTTTCCAACAGTTTCAATGGTGTCAGTTGAGACATTTTTGCTTGGACCTTACCTTCCTTATTAATATTTCTGTTTTTTTAATTTTATTTTTTATTTTGTGCATTGCTCCTGGATCAACAGCGCGACCCCAAGGGTACGATTTGAGCTCAGGTCACATTACTAACCTGTGAGACAAGGTTAGATTTTGGATATTTTTACGACTTCGGGGTGCAGTGACATCTCAGCCATGGGAGGAATTAATCCTAAACCACCTCTTCTTTGAAAGACAAATGTCTTAGACAACGTTTTACCTTTAAAAAAATGGAAAATAAGAAACGATTGAGTTTTTCATATGCGCTATACAAATACCTATAATTAACATCGTTATTATGATTATTTCGGCAAAACGAATGCTTGTGCGTTAGCAGAACGTTATTTATAGTGAACAGAGAAAGAACTGAAACGAAATTACTCTGGAAAGTATTAAAGGATAGTTTAAGTATGGGTTTGTTTAAAGGGATTAATTAAATGCCTGTGATGAAACAATGGTCTATTGGTTTATGTAAATACTGAAATATGTTCTGAAACAAAAAAGTTGGGCTGTTAGGGACACTGCAGTCAATTGTGTAGGTTTTAGCATATTTCCACCTTGAAGACTAATTGAAAAACGAAACGGCATATTTTGTTTCTAAATTGAACCTGTCAGCGGGGAGACAAATTACTGCTTGCATGTTACAAAGCAGAGGCTCCATTGTGTGAATAGGACAAGAGGCCCCATCCCCCCACTTACATCAATGCTTTTATCTACTCAAAATGTAAACTTATTGTTCCAGATCCAGAATATTACATTCCATGGAAATTAAAATGTATACCATAAATATTGTATATAAGAGGCAAGGCCAAACTGGCTGCACCAGGCATCTGGTGTTTTCCTGGGAGGGTGGAAGGGGAGCGCTTTGGCTACCTTGGGCCGGTTTTGTAGCAGTGCAGCAGTTTTAAAAGAGCTGCAGAGGTACTTATATATTCAACAGTTGTAAGGCAACAATGAAAGTGCCAATATAACTCTGACCATTAACGTACCTGCTGGAGAGAGGCTGGAATATTGTCTAGTGGCAGCTTTGCCTCACCTAAGGTAGCACAGTGGGTTAATATGCCTTCTGCACAGAACGTATACTGCGCACATCACAGAACAGTATTTTATGTGCAATTCTCATTCGGATACTTTTTTGTCACAGAGATCCTTTTGTTACTATGCAGCAAATAAGTTACAATCATCATCTAGCACAGTGAGCTATGAACTGTCATCAAAGAGCTACATGCAAACTGCATGGTACAGGTTAGAAAGTTATTTTTTTCAAAGTCTTCGATTATCCTAATTTTGCTAAAAAGGGCTTGTTTGAGTAGAAATAAATTGTCATTGAAAAAAGGCAGCACTAACGACTATGTAACATTCTAAATTTAGAGTGTATGCTTTACCAGACCAAGCACTCTTAAAAAATGCCTACCCCTATGAATGGCATGTGAATCCTACACCTTGTAGTCCACTTTGTCAACAATGTGATTTACACACATATGATTCATTGTCCCTGTATGTGTGTGTGATTTAAAGTGCTCCAACACCCTATGCTGGTATAAAACATATGAATACATGTGTGAGAGGGATTATGGAGAGATGAGAGGCACTGTTAGATGGTGATGGTGAGGGAATCATTGAAGAATCCCAATAAAGATTGTCGTATCCTGGTGTACTGTAAGGTCATCATTTACTATGTTTTAAAAACGAATACAATTGATAGTATAATGTAACACATGTTGTAGAATGCAATTTTTCCCACATATTCCTGGGGGGGGGGGGGGGGGGTGAAGAACCCCCTAAACCCTATTGTAGTGGTCAGGCTTGCTTGATATGCACCCTAATGGGGCTGGTCTGACAAAATTTGCTGGGGCTGCTTTGGGTTCCCAGTTTAGCCCTGATAAGATGTATATGAGTTTAATTGTTTAATGCTTCAAATCTTACTGATGTTATTCTTTGTCACTATACCAGCCGAAGGGCAGACATATTGCACACTGAAAGCATGATGGTCCTGGAACCACATATTCATTGAGCTTAGCTGAATGTGAAAGTACTTTGGCCCACTGTAACATTTCTGCTAACGTCCATGGACTAGTTTTTGTTACTGACTTTATATATTCACAACGTAATAATCTAAGGAGCTTGTGGGTAATTAAATAGCAACCCTCATTTTATCCAACCGTATAATTACCAAAGAGAACAATAATATCCATAATAGTTAATTAAAGCTGCAGTTTTACCACTGCTATGAAATAGAAACTGTAATATAATTTCACGGGGTGGTAGTTATGTTTGCTGTTTTTTTGCTTAGTATACAGATTTTGTTTCAGATAACGAAACTGTTGTTTTCATAGTCACTCACTGACCTATTAGTTACCCAAAGCTCCCAAGTTTCCCAGCCCCTGTGCGATGAGCTGCTCCAGTACAGGTTATTTTCTTTCAATTCAGGACCTTGTAGTCCCACTTTTATACTTTTCGGAATTCAAAGAAAAAACCTGGACTGCAGCAGGTAGTCGCGAATGGGCCTTCACTGTTTGATTATCACCCATGCGTTCTAATACCCCTCTGCTCTATGATAGTGTAGCAGGGCATGTGTAGTGTGGATTCCATAAGGGTGACATTTAGGTAAATCAACTTGTAACACTGTATGCAATAATGGGTGGTCAGATAAGAAGGAGAGTGGTATTTTCACACAAGCAACGCTAGGAGTTATTCCAGGATGGTGCTCAAATATACCTCCGGTTCAAATTTGTTGATAATTTTAATTGTATTTAATATTTTGTCTATATCAAAGTAAAACATATCTTTCAATGTACTGAAAGACCTGGAACATGTCTTCTTTATTAATCATTAACTGTATGTAGCCAGTGCTGGAATTGGAAAAACTTTACTACAGAAACCGATACATTGAGGGTCAATGTGTAGCAATAAAAGGCTGGTGGAGTCTCGAGGGGTAGAGTCATGAAGATCAGTCTGACAGTTAGCCTATACATTTAGTTTTTTAAAACTCTGCCAAAAAGAAATCAGCAACAAGGAGAAATATGATAGTAAACCTGATCTGGCTTAGCTGGTTGTAAAGGCTGCAGTTTAAAATTTCTTAAAGGGTTAAGGCCCCTGTTGCAGACAGCTTTGTCTACCCAGTAAATCTCAGGAAATAAGCAATATGGTAAGATAACTTAGTGGTTAATGCACTTGTTAGAGAGATATGCGTTTTGTCTAGTCGCAGTTTTAACTCATTAAGTAGCATAGAGGATTAATGTGTCTCCTGCAAAGTGCATCATGCGACAAGCAGATAACAGATTTTTATTTTATGTAGACAGGTAAATGGGTCACCCCTTTTGACACAGAGGCCCTTTTACTACTTGTAGTTCATAAAGTGCAGTCCTTCTAATATAGCACAGTGAGCTCTGAACTGGCATTGAGAACCTGAAAGTAAATTGCAATGCATGGGTTTAGACTCTTACTTATTTTCCTTAAAATGGTCCTATTATAAGGATGATAAAAAGGCTATGTGAGTAGTAAGGTCTTATTAGCACAAACAACACCAAACCCAGCATTACATTTGAAGTCCTAAATTTGTGCTTCTCTCTGCCATGCACTTACAACATATTATCACTAGCAGTAAAGATAATCTGTGATTTATGCACCTTGATACCCTCATTGTCTTATGTACCATCCTATATATTGATATCCACACTTGGATGATTTATTCTCAATGTGAAATGTGTGGGTTTGATGTAAAGCACTCAACCTACACTGGGATGAATAGCTCTAAAAAATAATGTCATAAAAAAGTAATTTGTTATTTGTGTAATTACTCGTACCAAACCGAGATATCTGATAGTCTTACAATGAATGCATATCTCTTATATAACAGGATTGCACAAAGTCAAAAGCTTGCATCTAAATCCTTGTTCTTCTTGAGGGTTTGGCAAGTGATAACAATCTATGTGCCTTTGTTTCTGCTCCATTGAACTGGTGCACAAAGTCGGACTGGCCTATGGGGCAATCAGTCAGTGCCCAAATGGGTGATCAGACAGATCAGTGCATTGGGTATTTGTTTGGCTCTCCCAGGCCTGTTTTATGGTCTGGTGGGGTGTTTTTTATTGTTGATTTATCTGATAATACCTCAAGCAGAGTCTTCCAATGAATAGTCTCTTATAACTTGCAAAACACCTTTACAGCTTGTCTTTACAAGTTTAAAAATGTGGGAAACTTTTTAAGCCATATGATTCGCTAACAGTAGCCACTTTTAATTTGGGGGCCCTGCCTATTGTCTGTCCTAGTCTGACCCTACTGTCATTAGGCTCTGCTCCAGATACCTCACAGCTAGGGTTATACTCGAACAAAAGGAGAGCTGATGGCCCTTCAAATTTGGCCTTTCTTTTTGGCCCAGCTGGAACTGAAAATAATAATGATCCCTCACTGCCTGCACGTCGCTGCTCTGAACAGAAAGCAGACAATGCGCAAGCCTTGCTGAATTGTGCCACTGTGTTGGCAAATTACACAAAGACGTATTACGCATATTTGGCTAGGACCCCCCCTTCATTCAACACTGTATGCAGCATATTGAATGAAATTAAAGATTAGGTCAGCCACATGGCACGCGACTGACTCTGCCCCCATCCTAAAAGTGTTTTTTTCAAGCACAGCCGATTCCCATGAGACCCCTTTAACACCTATTATGTGTTGTGAAGATCCCAACCTTTTTGGGCCCTAAAACTTGATGGCCCTAAAAATGTTCTAATAGCCTTAGAACCCCCCGTAGCGGGCTCTACCGGCTATTAAAGTCCCTTGTTAAATGCCCTCGCCTTCGGCTCGGGCATTTAACGCGGGTAGCGGGCCTTTAATAGCCAGCAGAGCCCGCTACGGCGGGTTCTAAGGCTATATTAGATGTGTCAGTATGTTTGTGGTGTCTAATATATTTGTGGGAAGGAGAATGGTCACAAATCTCAATGACAAGGCACCTTAGGACATACTCTCATTAAATAACACACAGATGCCCAGAGTTTGATGATGGCAGCAAGTTAACAAGCCAATTCCAAGTGAAGGCTCAAGTTCATGAGAACAAATGTGTGACTTAAGTAACTTCTGAGAGTTTTTGACAGGGAAAAACACTTTTCAAAAACCGAAAATGTGAAGTGTGAAAAGACGTATACAGCACACATATAATATTGGACACGGTTTCCAAGAACGAGCACCGCTGGGAAATGTGAAAGGAGATGAGAGTAAATTGAAGTGTAAATACTCACGGAGCAGAAACAGTTTGGATATTCACAGTTATGCACCGTACACTTCTCATGCGTAACCGAGTGTTTAACTTACAACGTCATTTACCTAATTCGATTACTGTAGGAGGTGTGAAAAAGTACAATCATGAGTCTATTTTTGTCGGATAATATGAAGCAAGGAGTTGGATTAATAGACAAAATATGCAGTTTCCTGGAAAAAATTACAAATCACCCAAAATGAATCATCACTATATAATACTGTGTTACGTTTTCATTTAAAGAGTAGACTTGCAACGAAGCCACGTGCAGCTATTGGAAACCGGAAGAAGAGCCAAAAGCTAGAGTGGCTATTGCGAAGAGCTGACAGATTTATGTGACTGACACGTAAAAATGCTACTACACTCGTCTCGGAGAGCCTACGATCTAGTAATAATGCTATTTCAAACTAAAACTAAAATAGAAAACCCGCATAATTTTCCCTGTTGTTGGCTAAGAGCAGAATAACCATTTATTGGTTTCCGGTAAGAGCAACGTAGCTGGAGAATTGGTTTTGTGCCTAGAGGGGCTCGTGGTGGTCGAGATGCAAATGAAGGTGTCTTGTTGTGATGCTAAGCTTCCTGACTAATGGTGGGTTGACACACTCTCATGGCAGCTTTGTTGAACCTCCATGGTGAACACTCTTTCAAATATTCATAGGAGTAGCCACTTGCACACTGTAAGCATACAAGCATTTATATCTGAAAATATGGAACGTAATACAGTCTGAGACAACCATCTACATTCTGCTACATTTGATACTCAGTTGTTGAACTAGATAAAAGTAAATCGTCCATCACTCATTTTCTTAATTTATAGGTGACAGTATTACCTGAGTTTCATCTTTGCCGAGTGATTAATTCAATATGCAAGCAAAACCACAGCCAGTGGCCTAAAACAGAAAATGTAAAATGGGGAGGGCGAAGGCCTTGTGAACCCCCAGCTTACCTGACTTTGAGGTGAACTCAAAGGTGACATGATCAGTACTTGATATCTATTACATAAAAACGTTCTATTACAGCCCAATCTTTCAAAGTATGACATCAGAGAGGCCCTGCAGATGCAGCAAGTGGTTAATATCCCAAAGACTACAGATAGATCTATTAGAATAAGAGCTCAGTCACCTCCTCTAGCAAAATCCATCTGTATAACAGTCCAAACTGAAGCTCAGTACTGACTGCAACGTTGTAATTTGACTGAGATGGGTTAGAACCTAACCATGTTGCTATGATCCATAGAGTTTTACTGCATGAGAAGGCGTGCTAAGCATACGAGGCACAGAAACCTGAATTGCTAAAATCAAATAGCAGGAAGGAAAAAGATTCATATACTGTACCCTCAGCATTTTTGTTGACAAGGATCATGGAGAGAGCCAGAGACTTTTCAAATTTGTCATCTGAAGAAGACAAAAGACTTCCACACAGCATTTTAGGTCATAGTTCTGGCAAGGGTCGACTCTTTCAATTTCATTCTCTTGGGCACCCAATGTTCATTGCCAGCATCAAGATATGCTGTTCTCCACTCGGCAGATAAGATGATCTTCTGAACCAGAAAGTTCAACTACATGTCATCAGTACTACAACACCTACACTTGGTTCCTCTAGAAGCCACAATAAAATTAAAATTGACTTGATTTGCATTCAGTGCCTTACACAATGAACACCGGGAATACTTGGATTCTCTCTATAGATCAAGAGGAAAGAAAGGAATAAGAGGCATTGAAAATCATTCCTCACTCTCCTTTCACTTAAATCTATCAGGAAACCCAAAAAAGTTCAAAACTTGTAAAGCTACCGAGAAATCTTCTCCTTATGGAACTCCCTTTCAAATCAACTAAAATGCTCAAAGAATCTTCTTCAATACAACAAGAGACTTGTTTAATACCTAACTAGAATGACCTAGAAGGATTGTTTCCTACTTTAACATGTAGCTGTACGTTACCTTCCTTCTCTCCTCTTGTTTCCTTAGACATAATTACATTTTCCAACTTCAGATATTATACTATATTTAGTACATTCCTACTCTGTCCAAATAGATCTACTCTTGCCCTCTTTACTACTCTTTCCTTACTCTTTCTTTTCACATTAATCTATTGTATTGTATTGTATTGTAATCATATTTATATAGCGCTTACTACCCCTGTCGAGGCGTCGAAGCGCTTTTCGGTGAGTAGCACGCTACTCTGGAACCCAACAAGAATTTGTGATGGATTAGTATCTGGAAATAATGAGTACAGTTTTAGTATTATTATGAGCTAATTTGAGCCGCGGATATGAGAGTTTGTTAGTTAGATTGACTGGAGTAATGGAGGGGTGTAGGAGGAAAGAAATCCAGAAGTGTTAATTGGGAGTATATCCTTCATTTACTCAACCCAAAGGCTTGGGATGAGTAAAGGGGGATGGAGGAGGGAAGAGTATGTGGAAGGGTTAGGGAGAGTACAGTAGCAGGGTGAGATAAATGCGGGAGAATTTAGTAGGGTTGTGTGGGAGGTCACGGTAGTAGAGTAAGGTTTGGTGAGTTAGATGTGGAAGCGGAGGGAAGAGCGTAGGCAGAGTTATTTAGGAGATGAAAGTAATAGAAATGATTTGGGATGAGTCAGAGTGGGAATGGAGGATAGTTTGATAGAGACATGACATATGATGATGGGTAGATAAGTGTGATAAGATGAGAGCAGGAATTCATAGATATCTAGTATAACAACCCACCCAGGAGCCATGCAATGAACCACGAACATGCCAAGCACAGAAACAACATATATATATATATATATATATATATATATATATATATATATATATATATATATATACACACACACACATACACACACACATATGCACATACAATACATAATTGGAACCATGGGTAACATATACTTACTCAAACAGGTTTAAAGAGTGTGTGTGTATTTTATTGTTATGACATAGTAGCAATACATATTTTCTAAAGAAACTATGCATAACTAGAAATATACACATAATCTGAAAAATATATTTATCAACATATGCATATGCAGTCAATAGTTGTTTGAACATGGTGGTTATGAAGGAAAGAGCCAACTCTTGAGTAGTTTTCTGAAGAGAAGAAAGTTATCTGTGGCTCTTATAGTTGGGGGTAATGAATTCCATAGTTTGGCTCCTTGAACGGAATAGGATGTACCACCTATAGTCTTTTTCTTGTATGGTGCTGTTCTAAGGTGGGGTACCAATCTTGAGCTGTGTGCTTTGCCTGTTCAGCCAATTGTATAGGCTGTGTCAGGGATCCCAACACATCTAAAAGTTCATCTTGAAACGCCCTCCAGGAGAAGTCAATAACCTTTTTTTTTTTTCCAAGTCCTTAGTGTACTTCCCAAAGAAAGAACACACTTTAGGGTCAATATCAGGTGCAGGCACCACTTTGGGTGGAAATTGGTGCTGTTGTGGGAATTAAAAGCTTCAAAAGTTGAGGATACTGCAAGATTATGAGAGTGTTTCCACACGAGGATTACTGACACAATGGAACTGAAACTGGTAGTCCACCATCACTCCAATTACATCTTGTGCAGGACCATTCCATACAATACTGTTTGGTCAACTTAGCCTCTATTAAAATGCTGCGTTAATTCCTGCAATGATACACTTTTGTTGCCAGTATATTAATGAAAACTGGAAGAAAAAAAACCTCTGTAATGTTAGTGAGGCAGTTCAGGTAAAAGTTGGCCTGCGCAACAGAAGCTTTCCGTGTTGAGGAAAAAGCAAAATGCTAAACAGATTTAAATTTCAAAAGACATGCTTGGGCGAAGGCATCGCATATTGAACAAGACAATCTGGCAGCTATGGTGTGCTCTTAAATAGATTTGTGTAGGTTTCTCACAGAAAGTCAGTACAATGCAAGCCGTAATGAAGGGGAGACAGTTCCACTTTTTTGGGCAACAATAGTGAACAAGTATGCTAGTTTCAGATTTTCTTGACATTTAGAAAATTCAGTGTTTGTGGATCATTACTTCATGGTTTTCTTTTTGAACTAGAAGGATTGTTTGGGATATGCTTCTCCTGGTTTCATTTTCCTTTTTAAGCCTACATTTTGCATTTTACTTGTCTTTCTCCTGTTTCATTCTTGTAAGAATCTATTGTTATAATTCTTTGGTCTCCTTTGCCATTGAACCTCCTGCTTCTCTCAATCTGACTTCTCTTTTCATCAGTTCAGAGAGCTTATAAATGTTCAGCCCACAAACCACAATCCAGTCTTTGATTCCTGTGAAGTTTAACCAATGACCTATTACTGACATTCTGTTGTATCTGTTGATAAGAGTTCCCCAATTGTTTTATTCAACTAGCTCCCTTATCCAGGCTGTTAAATGTACAGCACACTATCACCTTCCTGGTTAATTTGAGCTCCATATTTTAATGAATACAAAATAAATAAATAAATAAAATACATAAGATGACATTGAAATAAAAGCTGGATGAAAAATAGAATCACTAGCCAACAAGTTAAATCAGAGTGAGGAGAGAATTGTTGATTTGGAAATTGTTTCCTAACAATCTCTAGCTTAAACGTTCAAGATTTGGATAACGGTTTGCTAAATCCTAGAGACATGAAATTCTAAATTTAGGTGATTTGTGGTAGGTAAGTGAGCCCTTCAGCTAATCTATGGCGTTTTTCACTTTTTTGAGGCTAAATAAATTTTACTTTTGATATGCTTCTTTTTTTCCAATTATAGAGAGACTATTGCATTTCTTCAGTACTCACAGTCTTTTTTTGTAGTGTCACCTCTATGTGTACAAAGCTTTATGCATAATTTTTAATTTATTTTACCATTCTCGAACTGGTCGTCTTTTTGTTTGATTTCTACAGTTTAAAAAAAGAGATAACTCATCAAGAAAGAAAGTCAAATAGATGTATTTGTTCCAATTAGTGCATTATTATAAGTTAGTAAATTGTAAGGGCTAATTGTAGGGAAACAAGATTTCATGTATGTGTGTCTGTGAAATACATGGGCCTAGGTCAATTTACCCTAGAAATAGGTAATTCATTTTTTAAACAACTAGCAGGTGAATATATGGCCTTTGGAACTGATTGCTGTGTGAACATTTTGCAACAAGTTGATAGTTTCGATATCTTTATTGAAACGCGGGGGTAAGGCTGAATGGTACCAGTCTAAAAGATGCTTCACTTAAAATGAGCAGGTGATGAAATTAGACTTTAATTTTCAAAATGTTTTCAGTTCCTGTTCTCGAATCAATAATTTAACTCATGTTTTACAGCAGACCATGTATTTTTAAGTAATACAGGGGTTGCATATATGATCATTATTCGGTGCAGTGACATTAAAACATGATTGATATTGTTCAGATTTTACTGTTTCATATACGTCATCCTCACTGAAAGCTAAGGTGATCCTATTATTGATAAGCTTGTGCTCAGTTGAGAATAGAGAGAACATGCATTCACAAGAAAGTGTTAGAAGTAACACCATTCTACGGGTGCGGAAGTGCACACTAGAGCGTTCCTTAGGCATGCAGACCTGTTGCACACATCCCTACACTGGATGCACAGTGATGACATTTTATATGACACAGGAATTGTCAGCTTTGTCACAGGGAGCAGACTTTAGGCAAACTGTTATCAACAACAAAAACTCAAAAGAAAATATGATGAGAACCAAGAAGTCCAGCTTTCCGTCATCAAGAAAATGATTGAATATAAGCGTAAACACCCAGTAAAATTAAACTTGGCAAATCAAATTAAGTCCAACTAACCTCTGCTTGTATACGCAGAGAAAGAAAATAATAATGGACAAACCCAAATGAAAGAAATTATCATACCATTTCAAAATTCCATTTAAGAAAAAGGGTATCAAAAGATTTCTCATCCTCAGTGTTTGTGTTCCATTTTATCCACATGCAATATGTACGTTATACATATGTAGGATTAAGAAGAGTCCTAAATCTTCACTGTGAAACAATAGGCCTGTACATGTATATCTACAGATCTATATAGCAATGCAAAGAATATGAGTATCAAAGGAGGAGTAAATGACACAAGTGTATGAGCATACCTTACAAACAGTGTAGTTTACATGTTCTCGACCTGAACATCTTTATTCCAAGATTTTAGACAATAACTGCAAGAGAGCGCAGAGCTAACTTGCTTATGGATTGACAAGTGTCTAAATACTGAAAATGATGGCCTCGAGCCTAAAGAGTAGTAATTTAATGATGCCTCATTTTTGTTTAGTTTTACCCTATACCGCCTATTTACAGAACTGAAAAGCAAAATCTGTGATTTTTGCAATAGGTCAAAATGAAAAGAGTTGAGCATTTTACTTATTCTTGAAAAGTACGAAATTGATTCAATTATGTAGGGTTAATAATAACAACGTTCATCCCAACAGTGAAATGTGTATCTTCTTGATGCTCTTCCAACAGTTAAAATATGTTACACGGCAAAATAGCTCTTTAATCTGTTACTGGACACAGATCCTTTAATGGAGTCAGCTAAGAATCGCAGGAATATCCGCTGATGATGGAATGTCATTTAGCTGCTCGACATGGCGCTATGATATTTTAGCAATGACAACACATGCCAGCATAATACGAAATATGCCCTGTCTCATACATTCATGGCTGAGTCAATCCACTCTATCATGGCTCATAACCTTTGCCCACTTCCCCAGTGTATTACAGAAAGCATGCTGCAATGGTGGGGCCCGCATAGTTAAGTGAGGCTAGATTTGACAAATGTTTCAATAAATCATCACAAGCCAGTTATTGCTAGAACTAAGAAGATATGTACACTTTCCAAGCTCTTCACTTAAGAGAAGTGTACGGACAACCAAATATAAATATAAATTACAACAACAGTCTGCAGTCATGTCCTTTCGATGTGAAGTGTCCATATGTGTCACCAGTGCATCATGAAGGATAACTCTACAATCTGAAGTGTTTGGCTGAATCAATTGCAACCTGCTGTTTGGCCCTGCGTTCCCAAGAATATCTCTAATGTATGAGGTACACTTCTAGGGCTGGTGCTTATCAATAGACATATCTCCGGTCTGACTCTGTTGCGGGAGCATTCTAATGTTTATGGTGCATAAATTAAATATATGTGTCATCACAGTGACACTCCAAAGTGTCCTCCAAAGTTCTCAATGCTTGCCCTTGTGTCTTCTAGTTCCAAGATAGAGCCCACAAGGGTCAGGGTCAAACAGCTACTGATCCTGAGGTTCCGAATCTGCACATACCCATCCCTAGTATTCACAGCCCTGCCTCTGAGCCTTGTGCTTCCTACAGCAATCTAGCGCTCTCAGTCCCTGGCCCTCATTCTGACTGCACCTGTCAACCTCCCTCACCAGGAGTAGACAGTCCCGCCTCTGGGTCAGCTATGGCTTGAGACGTTTTATTGACGTTGCTCAATGTCACCATATTTAGCACTCCCCCGTTTTCACACCTCATAATAAATCCAATGTCTAAACTCTTCCACAAAACTTCCAATAAAAAGATACTACTTACGTTTCAAGAAAATTATCTTTTAGACAATGCAATAAGTAGCCTCACTAATAATGCACATTTGACCATATTTCATAAACACCCCATTTTTCAAACCCAGGATGCATGTTTGTTAAAACTTTCTGAGGTAGGTAATTCTAGTGCGCAATAGAAAGTCCACAAAGTTTGGCTTTGCCAGTGCTCTTTGTAAAGCAGGATGAAAGTACCAGCTGCCGCTGCAGAAGCTGGCAGGCGCACTTCAAGTTGTCCGTTAATGCCTTCAGGAAACAGATGCCTCCATCTAAAGAATCAATGGTTTGTCCTTAGTATTTTCCTAAATCCTGGCAGAGGGTAACCGCCGCCTTTTAAACTATAAGTCAGTTGTTCCCTGACGTTCTGTAATTTGCGCCGAGCAGGGAGGTAATGGAGTGCCTTGATGTACGACCCTCTCTATCATTTTTGCACCAGAGCAGCACAACTGTAAATCTAATCCTGACTAGCACAGGCACGCCACGCTTTTTAAAAAAGACAAGGTCCTCTGATATTTAACAGCTTCCCGGCGCCAGCAAGGATAGTTTTCTCAGATATGAGCATTTCTATACAATGTTAAGCCTGAGTTCGTAATAAGCAGAGTTCCTTTTATGGAGAATAAATAAAAACCTAGATTGGGGCCAAACGATAATTCAAGATTCTTCCATTAAACTGCGGTTTTAAATACAAAGCAATTGTGAACTGGCTGTGAATGTCATAAGTTATCCATTTTGTTAGCAGTTTCTTCAGTGCTTAATTTGGGCGGTGGTAACTGGTGGGATTCAATGGCAAACCTTTTTGGGTACACACACTTATTTCCACTCATCCGACATTTCCCGAACGCAAGAGAGGAAAACGTACAAAGAGAAAAGAAAGAGAAAGACTGAAAAAACATCACAAAGGAAAAAACAAGAAGCTCGAGGATGAAGAGGCTGGGAGTGTCTGGTAGTGGATTAAAATGTCAGGCGGATTCCAGACTACTAAACCTTGGTATTTGGCGTGCTGACACGTAAGAGCACGGGCTTCTGAGCAGAACTTCGGGTATCTGCACTAATTCTTTTTCAAATTAAGCAGTGCGTTTCCTTATTGGGGGTGGGGGTGGAGACAAGGCTGGGGAAAGGAGGAACTGGTTATTGTTACTGCTGTTGTGCTGCTTGTTAAAGTGACCCTCGTGGTTCTAGTGGTCCGTGCCAAACTAAACCCACCTTTGTCAGGATCTCCAAAGCTCCCTTTTGAGCTCAGGTTTCTGTGTAGTTGCATGACAGAGCGGCTCCTGCCCTGTCAGTTTACTTTGCAGAGCCACTCTCAGTCTGCGTTTGAAGGGGGGGGGGGGGATAGGCAAGGCTTCACCTACTCTGGGACCCTCTGGGCCCCCTCCCACGTAGGACTTTGGGTTGACCCAAGTGTTGGACAACTTTTGCGTGAGACACATTTTGCCAGTTCTTAAAGGAACTCTTTGTCAATGTGGCGGCATCTTCAGTAAGGTGCAAGTGACTTCATTGCAGGGGTCGATCTCCAACATAAATATGGGATCTCCCACTTTGGGTTGCACGGGCACTTATTTCGAGCCCGCAGGGTGCGGAGCACAGGGGGGAGCATCGCCGGCTACTTCTAAAACACCAAGAGAATCTGGAGTGAACACATGGGTGCAACTATGTTGTTTTCCAAGATCCCATGTCAATATGTCCCTGGTCGTCTAAAAGTTCAGACGCTGTTGACAGCTGCAGTAGTTCGTTGTCAGGGCTGTTACCAGTCAGTAACATGCTGAAGCATCAAACAACAAATAAAAAACTGAGAGGTGTCACTTCGTATGATCACAAAAAAATGTCTAAGGGCACCTAAATGTCACCTCTGTTACTCCACTGATTTTGGTAAAACATCCTTGTTTTTCAGAAAGGTTTCTTGTAGGATCTGTATGGCTGACCTCCGTTAATGGAGTTTACGTTTTTTACCGTGACAATACTGGATGAAGTAATGGAACCCATCTTTACAGCGGAATATATTGCTAATGACGTCTTCTTGCCATGTGGAAATGCAGAATAATAATATGCCTATAATGGGAAAAACGGCAATTATACCCACTCACACGAAGACCTAATGATGCACAGCTCTCACAAGGAAAGCTCTTTTAATGCATCATCAGACCACGGTAAATCTCAGAGGGAAAATACATCTTTATGAAACTATAATTCTAACAAGATGTTGCGCCTTGCAAGGGATATTATCTGTGATCTCAGGCACTTTTTCGAGAGCTATTCACTGAAAGTGAGTTCCTCTTTACAAAACGGATACACAGTAATATGAAACAAGGTTTAATCGTGCGGGTCCGTTTTTGGTTTTGCCAAGTTCGTGCAGAGTGGCTTTTGGTGTCAGTGACACAGGAGTTGTTATTTTTAGCAGTTCCGAGACTCCCAAATGTTTGCAGCAACCTTAAAGTCAATTAAATAAATTAAATAACAGATGCCACCCATCAGGGGCTTAAAATGCATATTATGGTACATAATATATGCATCTTAGGCATGTTTTAAATTAACATTCAAGGAGGCTGGTTTAGTAATAGGTTGTGCAGCTGCGAAGCCTGCGATTCAGGAAAATCACAGTTTTGTAAGCACAAAACCCTAGGTTGAAATGTCTAAAAGTTATTTACAAGTCATGAATGTCTGCAGCTCGAAACGTACACATCTCTGCTTCTTGATTCGGAACAAAGAAGGGCGTGAAAGAGGAGTCGCCCCTACTTACAAATGACAGTGAAATGTAGCAATGATTTGCAACAGCAGTAATTGTTGACTTGCCAACGTCTAAAAGGGGATGGTGTCCCATTCGAAAAGTAGAAGCTGTCCACCCCGGACAGCTTACACTTAGTCAATGTAGGTTCAGATCCAGAAGACCACTGCCTACTGGCCCAATGCCCTTCACTCCTTGCCATGTATAGGTTTTGTTTTATTACAGCCCATTTACCTTTTAAGAACAAAGGCAGTAATAAAAAAAACATTTATGCAGGCATTGAAATCTGATGTCACTTGGAGGCTTCTATCACTTAATTCCCAGACTTCTTGGAAGATCTCCAAGCAGAATACTTTTCCCAATAATATTAAAAGAGCAAGATTGGGCACATCCTACACAATGGTTATTTTTGCACTTGTTGTAAATCTGTCCCTCAGTAAAAACATGGTATGAACAAGATTAATATGAAGAAAGTTAAAAAAAAAATTGTAATCTAACTTGAGTTACATATTTTAGTTGGAGGGCAAGGAACTATGGATCACTATGTGCCATCCCCAGCTAAGAGAATTGCCAAGATTTTGGCACGTGACAGAACAACTACACATCTCTTTTGAGCTCTGCTTGAGTTACTTGCCAATCCAGATCTTCTAAGAGAACCCATACAATAGCCAGAAAGACAAGATGTAGCCATGGGCTTGTTGTCCTGATGTTTGCTAAATAATAGTTCTGCCATTGCTTATCTCTTTTCAGTTGGGTACAGTCTAGGCACCTTGTGTCCTAGGACATTAATGAAAGTGCTAACAGGTGGTGATAGAAAGCTTTGTTAATGAACTGGCCTGCACCGGATGATCAGTGGTGTTGGAGTTCCTTAATATTGATGCTGTCCATAGTCATTTTAGGGTATTGTGTACAAAGAAAGGGTTTTCTGAGGATGGTCATTTCACTAAATTCTTTCTCTGATTGGAAATACATTACAGTATTGTAGAAGTGGTTGTGTAGAGTGTAGGGGGATTTTTAACTATTGGACTAGGTTCATCTGCCAATGACATTTCAGATCTTCTTTAAAAAACCTGTGCCTGGAAAAAGAAGACAAAGTACCCCAATTTCTACTCTACAAGAAACATGCTTAGCTGTCTCACAAATAGTCACTGAAAGAGCTATTCCTACATCTGCCAGAAGCTTGTTCTTCCAGTGTATTCTACAGGGAGAGTTAGATCCACCCCCGCTGAGGTGGATTCTGATCAGTTAGCAGGACCTCCTTCAACTGTTGTGCCAATCGGAAGACTGTGGAAGACATGCTCTTTTATGGAGAGCCCTCGGAAACTGGTTTCTGGCCATACTAGCAAAGGTAAGCCAACGCTGTCCTTATTGAACGTAGGTTACCTCAGCAGTACCTCTATGTAGGTAGCATAGGTGATCACCGCAGTTCGCACTAAGACTGCAACCACTTTTCCTCATAGTGTGTTGCAAAATTTTCTAACAGTGAGCATTCTGTCCTACATCAGCGTACTGAATGAAAAAGGACACTATACTGAATTTCCTCACAAATAATGTGAGATTGACCACCATAGACCTCCAGTCCAAAGTACCATTAGCTACCTTCTAGGGCATGGAAGATGAGATTGCTTCTATCTTGTGGTATCACACTGCTAAACTACTATATCATTTTCTGCTATGAGAGATGTAACTGTCTTCTAAGGTACCATCGTATCAGCATGATATTATTTGGTACCCTGATTTCCTCTCTATCACCAGAGAATAGTTCATAACTCACAATTATTTCAGTAGTCTTTCTCCACACCACAACCATCAATTGCAACAGACCATGAATGACACAATGATAGGAGCTGCACTGCACTATATGGTGGCACCAACAATTTGACAATAGCATCTCAAACTGGGGGTGCAGCATCTATCGAAAGGAAGGCATATGTTTTCACTTCTGTAAGCATGTTGAAAATAATATTGGATGGAATTAAATTATACGTTTTCACTGTATTTGTGCTTTTCTGAAGGATTGCCCTGCCACTAATGTCTAAATGTTCAATATAAGTCAATATATCCTTGTTACTGCCTCTGAAGTCTCAGGGCACGAAAATGGACTAGTGCCAAAGACGATTTTCTATTGGGCCAAACGTGTACAATGACATCGATGTTTCTGGGGTGTTCTTATTTGATGTAAAAAGCTGTCAACGTTGCACTTGTATAGCGCACTACTCACCCGTTAGGGTCTCAAGGCTCTGTAGGCATACCACTATGGAACCCCCCCTCTAGGTTTTTCCCTGTGAGGTGCCCATCCCTGGACACCCCAAGGGTGAAGCCAGGCATCCAAGCACTGTCAGGGCCCTGTGGAGATTAAGCAAGCTATTGCCCAGAGTTACAGTTCCTCTATGTACCCCATTAATTAGATTAGGCACTGAGATGAGAATTATCTGGTCCAAGGGAATTGAGCCCAAGACATGCCCAGGCAGGACTTGAACCTTGGTCCCAGGCCAGATTGCTGTATCAGGGTCCGCCCCTCTAACCATTGTGCCACACTTCCCCAGTCTCCTTTAATGAGTAATCCATGGTCATTAGTTAAAAAGGATGATGGTAGAAGTACAAGGTGGAAGCGGGACATTGTTCCCCATATTCCGCTGGTCTGATTCTCAGAATCCCTTAAGAGAAATGCTCCTGCAAGATTTTGAGGCGTGTCTGTCCACGTGCAGGAGTTATAGGAGCGTTCGTGTTGGAAAGGGGTTTCTTTCAATGGCATTGTTCAAACACTGTTTTCTATGTACAGCTACTGCAATAGAGTATGTTTTACTTTGCAGACGTGATTTTAGAATTCTTTCTACAATACAAATCACATCAATATCAGGGCAAAGGGCGCCACAAGTCTCTTGTTCGGAACATCAGATTTGCTAACTCAGCCCCGGATTGTATCTCCATCTAGGAAAAAATCGTTCAATTTATCAGTGATTTTATACTGCTTTTCACTTTCAGCTATCACAACACTTTTCTAAAAGATATATTCGAATATCAAACATCCTTTGATCTCAAGGTGTTGTGAGATACGCTATAATTAAGTTTGGAATACAGGGTCATTATAATTCTGGGTGAATCAGCTGTTACTCTGATCTAAACCCATTACACCACAATGTTATCTTTCTGCCCGCATTTCCATAACGTAATCAAATAATAGGTCTATCAGCACTGACTCTTTAATTACCTGCCTCTGTGCTTTATGTAACTTCAATTGAAGGATATGTGCTTCTTGTTACTTGTACAGGCTATAAAATGCCGGGACAGTGCAGGAACCACTTCTGCTACCCAAGCTACAACCTATTACCAAAGCGAAATCTAGGGTTTGATGTCACTGAGCGTTTTGTCAAAAATGCTACAGCTGACACGCCCGGCGGCTTTGGGCAAAAATGTCAAATGCCAGCCGGCCCAAAATGCCTTAGGAGCACTATGGGAATACAGGTTAAAACTGCGTGAGAAGCGCTGCCGTAAATGGGGCAGGCCTTCCAAATTCTTGGGAAAGGCAGACATGATGCAGTTTGCCCAGCGCAAAATTATTCCTACGGAGGACCCCGTTAGCCTCCGCAATTGGAAACAAGGTAACTGCTCCACCACTAAAGAGACGGATGGACAGGGTATTCCCTGATGTTTGACAGATTTCCATATACCGCCATCGTTTACATGTCCCTTTAAGCAACGTATAATCTCTTTCTGAGTTGCCCAGTGTTTGGGAGGTAATACCACGAAATGCAGTATTAGCTCCCCATTCTGAGTTTCGTACCTCATAAAGGTGGCAAGGTTGTAACATGTTCCTAGTACTTAATTTGTGCTTGTTGTTTCCGGTGTGGAGCACCTGCACTTATTTTTGAGGGCTGACACTTATTTTTTTTGCCTCAAGCATTTACTGCGTGCAACAGACATATTTGAAAGGCGGAGGAAGAGAAAAACGAAAAAGCCTCACAATGGGAGAACACAGAAAGCTGCAGGAGTGAGCTGAAGGGGCAGGGAGTGGATGTAAATGGATTGAAGAGGCCTGATATGGCTTCAGGATTAGGCTGCCTTAGTATTCTGTGTTTGCACGTTTAATTTGCAGCAGCCGCATGTTTAAGAGGAGGGCTTTGGGCACTGGCATGTTTTTATTTACGAATTAAGCACTGCATGTTCCTGCACACGTGTAATCCCAATTTTGGCCAAATCCTGTTTACAGTAAAATCAGGAAAGCAGACATTTCTGATTTATGCACAGTCCAAACACAACATATGATATTTGTGCTGTTGGTTAGGCTATGAATGTTTTGCTGGGTTAAAATATAACTGATGCATGTAGTGATTGGGTATGGAGTTTTATGTAATTAATTCTTCACTTTCGTCAATGTGTTTTCGACAATGCAAAGGTTAAAATAGCAGGAAAGGTTAGAGTGCCTTAAAGTAGGTGTTAGAAATGTCCCTTTTTGCAGGGTTATCCCCAAATGTATTGGCTTCTGACCTCCTGTTTTTGATCCTGTGTTGAATTTCATTTTTACAGACTTTAGGACTCTGGGCACTTTACCACTGCTGATCAGTGCTAAAGTGCAAGTGATCTCTGTCTAAATGGTATTGGTAATTTGTTTATCTATGATTGGCATATTTGACCTCCTAGTACATCCCTAGTGCAGTGCACTATGTGTGCCCAGGGCCTGTAAATCAAATACTACTAGTGGACCTGCAGCACTGATTGTGCCACCCACGTGAGTAGCCCTGTAAACATGTCTCAGACCTGCCACTGCAGTTTTAGACTGCTAGTTCAACCTGGCAAGAGCACTTACCAGATCCAAACCTTCCCTTTTACTATATGAAAGTCACCCATAAGGTAGGCCCAAGGCAGCCCCATTGGCAGAGTGCAGTGTATTTAAAAGGTAGAACATGTAGTGGTGTGTTTAACATGTCCGGATAGTGGAATACTGCTAAATTCAGTTTTCACTATTGCAAGGCCTATCTCTTCCATAGGTTAACAGAGGGATTGCCTTGAAATATCTTTCAAGTGCAATTTCCCATTGGGAGCAGATAGAGGACTGGAGTTTGAGGTCTGAACTCACAATTTAAAAATACATCTTTTGGTGTAGTTGGTTTTTAAATTGTAAGTTTGAAATGCAGTTTTTAGAAAGTGGACATTTTCTTGCTCAACCGTCTGTGCCTCTGCCTGTCTGTGGAATTCATGTCTCGATCAGGAGGACAGTTGGTCTGTTTGCAAATTCACTCTAGACAGTCACATAAAGGGAGCTGAGGCATTCCTTGCATATCCTGATGGGTCTTTCTGTGCTAGAGTGGTGGGAAGAGCTGACACTTGCACTTGAATAGGGCTGTGCCTCGACTTACATAAAGCAGTCTCCAACCCCCAGAAGTGCATCTGGGGCCAGGGCAGGAAAGGCAGGGTTTTGTGCACAATAAAGACTATCCTTTGAAGATTGGCTACGTTAGAGGCAGACATGAGTATAAGTACTGGAGCTCTGAAACCACAAATTTAGAATCCTTCTGGACTGAGGACATTCTGCCAGGAAGAATTAGATGCTGTAGGAGGGACTGAAACTCTGCCTGTTGCGTTGCTGTGCTGGCCTGCTGCTTGCTGCTTCTGTCATGGGAGTGAAATGACTGGACTTTGCTTTCTGCATCCTAAGGTTCTCAAAGGGCTTGGACTGAGCTTGCCTCCTATTAGAAGTCTCAGGGACATTAAAGACTTCATCTGCCAGTACCTCGGCTCTCTTGTTGAGAGTGAGAGTCCTGACTTGCTAAGTGGTGTGAAATCCAGTCCCAGGACTCTTGGGAGTGAGTTCTGTTGTAACTAAGAAGAAATAAGCATGTTGATTCCAAAGTTACTTTGGAACCGGTTCTGCTATCCGATTACGCACTGCTGCCTGCACCGGAGCGGTGGTCCACGCTGAGTGCAACGACGAATGCCGCAGGCCCGACGCCGCAGGCCTGACGCTGCTGCAGCACCTTCGACATCCCACCACAGAATGAGTGCTGAGTGCCATGTCACTGACATCCATGATACCCAACTCTGACTTCCAGTGCAGCACCTATAGCCTTGTGGTGTGATCGCGACACCGCAAATTTGACACCTTGTGTCTTGACCTGCTGTGTTCATCAACCCTGCTGGATTGGAAGAAACCAACACCTTGCCACCGGTGCCGCATCACCTCCCCTGCAATTGTAAGGAACCAATGCCTCACCTCCTCTGCCAAGCAGCAAGGAGCCAAAGCCTCACCTCCCCGGTAGCAGTAAGGAACCGATGCCTCACGGGTTCCATCAACACCTCACCTTACTGACTCTGTGCATCGTCTTTTTTTCCTCGCTTTTCAAAGGTACCGTACCTATGGTCTATGTGACTCTGTGACTGGCCTGCACTCCCCTGCGAGTGGCGCCCGATTGTTAGGAACAACTCAGTCGAGATGTTGTGATAGCCCCAGTTAGAGCTATTGTTCTCTGAGCGCTTTCATGAGATTTAATTTTAAAAATGTGTATATTTACGTGCGTATATTGGATTTTTGTCATTTTGGTCTTGTTTTACTCGGATACATTGTGGCTATGTTTGTACACTGGTGTGGAGTACCTTTGTGGTGGTTTCACTGTGTTACTCTGTGTGTGTGTAAAAATACTTTAAACATTAGCTCTGTGATAAGCCTTACGGCTCATGTCAAGCTATTAAGGGGGTGAGCAGGGGTTATCTGAGCTTTGTGTCTCCCTGACCCTGATTAGAGTGAGAGTCCCTACTTGGACAGGGTGCAAACCACTGTCAACTAAAGACCCCATTTCTAACAGTAGGAAAGAAATGAGATACAAAGGTATCTGCACCTTCTAGGTTGAATTACTTTGTATTCAAGAATTAGTATTTGTGCTGGGCAGCTATGCCTCACCTGACCTCAAACCTGATTCTCAAACTTCATCAGAACTAGCATTTCATGAAAAATATATTTTAACCAATCTATAAATGGCACACTTATGAAAGTGGGTCCGTTGTTTTGAATGTATGTGTGATTTGAGTGCTCCAAAAGTAAAACAGCATTTTCAGAGTTGATTCATTTTAATGATTTGTTTTTAAGTAAGAAGGTTAGAGAAATAGATTAATGAAGGTCGCCTTGAAGCTAATTGACACATTTAAACACTGCGCTGAGCTTTAGGAAGTGATATATTTAATTTGCTGGACGTTTCATGAAGTGTATTCGATAAAATAACTCATGCTACTGTCGACAAACATAAAGAACGTGGTTGCACGCAGTGCTCTGCTGTCCTGATCCTACAATGTTTATGGCAACGTCGACTAATGAATTTTAAAACTGTGACATTTGTTCTGCCACTTGTCTTCATTAATTTTACAAATCTATATCCAGAAAGTAATGTGATTAATAGAGTGGAAATGAGGGAATTGTAAAGCAAAGCATTCCAGAAATTACAGTTTCGTTTTCCATGCTCACAGTTCTAAATATTTCACATTCTCATGTCCAGAATCTGAACTTTAAAAAAAAATGCTCGTTCAGTGCATCAAATCGTATAAGTAATTGAAACTGTTGTTTTTTTCAACAGCAGTTTTGATAAAATGCCCAATTATAAAACGAGATTAACATTACAGAAAAGGAGTGGTAGCTGTATTTTTAAGGGGGGAAAACAGGAATTTTGCTGTTTTTTCCTACCCTTGTTAACCTTACTTGGACTACTAGCTGCTGGTTTTTCTACATTGAGAGTGCACTGAGGCCTGCGAACCAGACCCCAGTGTTCTAACTCTTTACAAAACTTATGTTGAATTGGCTACACCCAATTATCATAGGCTGACATACTTATAAGTCCCTAGTATATGGTACACAGAGTACTCAGGGTGTGACAGTGTGCCCCCTGGGGATGCAGCACTGATTGTGCTACCCTGTGTGTGACAAAGTACAAAATCACTGCCAGCCTCCCACTGCACCCTGGAAGAGCAGTTTTCAACTGCTGGTTCGGCCTTGCCATTTAGACCAATGGCAACGTTGTTGCTTCCATTAACAATATATATGTCTACTCTGAGGAAGACCTATTGAGCCCTAAGGCAGGGATCTGTATATTATTATGTTGTATAAGTACTTTTAATATGCCTTAACCGCAAAACGTCCAGTTGTTTTTGCTATGGAAAAGTGATGTAGCCCCCATTGGTTAACACACAGAGATGCCAGCTGATTCCTGAATGGGAGTACTAAAATGGGTACTTCAAGGTATCAAACGAAATTGCAGCATTAATCATGACTTGATGCCCAAATCAAACGTAATGTCAGTTTCAAAACAGGGCAACTTTTAGAAAGTTGACACTCTGTTACCCAGTTGTCCAGTGGCCTCACACAGTTTCTGGCCATCAAAGAGCCTTCTGCCCTCCCGAGTAGTAATGCAAATGACTCCTCAGCTCAGGATCAATAGAAGCCTGATACAGGGAGAGGTGTTAGCCTTACCCTGCTAGAAGCCACTCAGGTTGTTGGCCCAGAAGGCGTGTCTTAAAGGTGAAGTAGCCTTTGGTAGGCAAATGGCAATCACATTCCTGAAGGGTTGCCCCTTTGTTCAGGTAGACAGTCTGGTGGCAGGAACAGAGAGTGGAGACCAGTGGCCAAACTGGTTTTCCGGTAGGCGTGTAACCCTGAGGTAGCCACACCACTCCAATTTCGAGTCAGTAACCACATTCTTCAAATCTCCACTGACCACTGCTATGTTACCTAAGCGACCGATCCTCGATGGGCAAAAATTGCTCTCGAGTCTGCCAGATCACGGAGAGTCAGTTGAGTCCAGATTAGTCACCAAAAAGGGACACCATCCTTCACCAAAGGACTTGAGACTCTTTCGTGACCAAGTAAATGTCAAAATACTCCGTAGTGGCCCTCCTGACCTTCTCACTTCCAGGATTGATCACCCCACTCAGGCCGGAGTAGCCGAACACAACTCTTTTGAACTTTTCAAATGTTGCTGAACTTTACAGTTACCAATGCTTGCACTTTGTACTAAAAAGGTGAAATTTATGTTTTACTTAAAAATCTTTATCTCCAGAACCATTGGTGGATTTTGCTCATCTTGGTTTTGAAAAGCTCATAAAAATATAATCTATTTTTTTTAATTGGTGTTGAATTTCATTTGTGTTGTGTGACTTTCTTATTTCATTGTTTGGTGCTTCTAAATGCTTTACACTAGTTCCTTTGTTTACGCCTTGCTGCATGAAGCCACAGCTACCCAGGGTTGAGCTAAAGGTTTTTATAAATGAGCCTGACAGGTTTCAAGACAGTTTTGCAAGTGTAATACACAGAAAGGTCACACAACCAAACTATAGAAAACGCAACAATCCTCACACTTAGTAAACGTTAAAAGAAAGATTTACTCATTATAATAAACAAATGAGCAAACCGGGGACAGTAAGAATTATGAAAAAACGCCAAATCAATTATTGATTAGAAAAAAAGACTGTCAAGAATCAAACCCGGAAATTGAAATACATTAATTTCATGCTGCTAATGAAGGTTTAAAATCAGAAGGCCTTCACTATGAGCCATCTGTAAAATCTGAATAATTTCAAAAGCTTCCATCTAAGCAATCTGCCATCCTCCCATGTAAATAATCTCACATTCGACTTCATATAGGCCAACAGGATACAGTTATCAGGTTTCTTTTTCCTGTGTCACAAATCAAAACTGTGCTATTGATTCAATATTTGTTTTTTTAAGTAGAACAAAGCAGGATTATGAACCAAGGCGTAATACTGAAACACAATCTATTGGCTACAGCTTGTTCCATTCACTGCAATAATTTTTTCTGATTTTTGTATGTTAGTTAGGTCACATCAAATACAATGCATGCTTATTTGTTTTCATTTGTTATTTTAACCACACATTTCAGAATCTTAACAGACAAAATGTAAACATATGATTGGCACACGCAGGAACCGCTGCAAAGAGTTCCTTGAAGCCATGCTCAGGAATCCAGATTCCTGACGAAATGATCATTTTAGGCCTGTAATGACAGGTATGACCTTTTGATTTAACTAAAGTTATATGTATAATATACTTATTTGTTGTAGTGACTTACAGCCAGCCCTCTTCATCCACTGGTCTTATTAATGTATCATTCACATTGTTCTTCCACTTACTACCGCATACAGCATGGAGCAATGGATAAGCCAAATCCAACCACCGGTTATCTTCACTGTGAGTGATGGCATTGTGACTTTTCACAAGGACCACATAGAGAGACTAAGGCCCATATTTATACTTTTTTAGTGCTGCATTTGTGTTATTTTTTTACGCAAAATCAGCACAAACTTACAAAATACAATTGTATTTTGTAAGTTTGCGCCGCTTTTGCGTCAAAAGACGGTGCAAATGCAGCGCTAAAAAAGTATAAATATGGGCCTAAGTACTTCTCTTCATTGTTATGGACTAATATTGCAATGTTGGACTTTTTAAACCAAAAAATAACTTTGCTTTAATTCAATGTTTTTTTTTTTTTTTAGATTGACAGGGCTTAGCTTTCCCAGGAATAAAGGTGTAGAAAAAACCATGACAAAACAAAACAAGGATTGACAACGCCAAAATGCTGCCATTAAACTCCAGACCTGTTGGCTTTTACAATGCTGGACATTTTGTGTTTTTAAAGATCCTCCTAATAGAGACATACACATATGTATATAGACACATAGGAGCTTTTACTCAGCCAGATTCATCCACTAGGCTGTTGATTTATTTATTTTTGCTGCTGCCCACCAGAGAACACAGAATACAGAAATAGGTCAGCTAATTTCAACTAATGGCTCCTCTTAGTGTGAGTGACTGCATTTAGCTTCTGCAAATCTGCACATCTTAAAAAAACGTAGACATCTTCAAGCCCACAGAATGCTGGGCAAATGTGTCCTTTTTTATCTTAATTATTCAATTTTCTTTTGTTATTTCTTTTAATTTTGTAGGAGTCTTGCAGCTCCCCAGTCACTGCTCCAGGGCCACCGAGTTCTTGCTAGTACTTACAGTGCACCACCTCCTGCATGGGCGCTGCAGGCACTGCCCACATTTAAATGGGTTATAAAACCAAAGATTGCAACCTGTGCATCCGTAGCCATCTTTGGATACTTTTTATAAACCTATAAAATACTCATTCAAACAAAACAAGCATTGGCAAAGCCAATAGTTTGTTAGCTAAAGTCAAAGCTGTTGACCTCGCCAGAATTTGTTCTTAGTTTGAACTCAGTTCACCATTATTTGGCATCCAAAGATACAGAATCAACTACTCAACACCTGCATAAAGCAGATGTCTATGTTAAGATTTCAATTCAGGAGCTGCTTCGTTTTAATAATCGTACTACGGTGCTTTGCATGACATGTTCAGTGAATAAAACATTTAGAGTGTTTTTTTTTTTTTTAATGGTTTACCACCTATACAGACAAACGACTTTACATACTATTGAAATTTTCATTTCTCACTAGTGGTGATCGTGATCACGTCCACTATGCAGGATAACAACACTGGAAAACAGTGCAAGCATAAATCACTTTTAGGATTAACATCCAGCCTAGGAAAGGGCCAGGAACACATTCATGCCACGGTTAAAACTAATTCCTTTAATAAGCATATTGCATCCAGACTGCAGCTGTGAAATCACTCACACAAAATGAAAGCTTTAAAAATGTTTTTATTATTACAATCGAGTGTCATGGGAATTAGGGACACAGGGCTCTTTAAAGAATGACTCACCATTACTGCTGTTGTCATCAACTAATACAATTTCCTTCAACAGATGAGGAGGCGTCCGGTCAATGGCAGAATGAATAGATCGGAGAATTACTGAGAGAGCTTCGTTGACGAATATGAAGACCACACTGACCTGAGGAAGATTTTCTGGATATGTGAGGTTTTTGCATCTAGATAAAAGAAAAACAGGCACAGATATGTAATTTGTTGTCTACAGAACAAATGACATTGAGGGAGCATGTTAAAATATTTAAAATTAATGCAATAACATGTAGAATTAACATGCAGGCCTTAGATGAAAATGCAATGCTTTAATTCAAGTGAAAAGCAGTAGGCAGAAACATTTATATATATTAGGATTGAAAATGCTGATATTACAGTTTGCAAACTGGACCTAGGTTAGGAATGTGAAATATTACATGGAAAAGAAGATGACACATGTTGCAAAAGTTTAGATTTGGCATTTTTCATTAGTGTGTGTTCCTTATGTAGACACACACACTTTCCCATACCTTTTTAGCCAGACTCTATCTGCACGCACATTCACTTTCTGCCCCTATGTTTGCTACTCAGATACTCTTTTTAGTTTCATGAACATTTGTTTATGGGAAGTTCTGCCTTAAAGAATGATTGAGATTTCATTCTGAAGCTTTATGCTTTAACCTCTCTATTGGAGATCTTTATTCATTTTAGCTGACGCTTTTTTCTTGTATCCCAATACCCATTTAACTAAGGACTTCTCCGTTTTGGAAGGTGTTTGATGCATTTGCCTTGATTCTGTCTCATCGTATTGATTTACTAATTGATTGATAATTACTTGTTCATATTCAATAAAGTTTTATAGCCTGATTTAGATCCTGGCGGAGGGAATACACAGGCACAAATGTGTCAAATATTAAGTCCACTGTATTATGATCCCCATAGGAAATAATGGGATTGTTATACCACGGACGGGATATCCAGGATTTTTGTGATGGGGTAACTCCCTCCGCCAGGATCTAAATCAGGCCCATAATCTACTAAAAGATTTATAAATTAAGGTATTGAACTCACACCAATACTCATCATTGACTAAAAAATAATAACTGAAATTGTGATGACTGATTGATGTACAGCTCCTGGTTAATCTCACTTATGAACAAGGTCTGTCAGTCCATGGCACGGGAGTTACTGATGAAATGGTAAACCTGACTTTGTAAACCAATATTAAATTGATTCCCACGCTCCAGCAACATCTACACAAAAGTATCAGGATGCTGGAAAAGGCTATCAGACTTCTAGAAGCAACTCAACAGCAGCCACAGGGACGTTGCTTGGTCAGTAAGATTTTTTTTGGGGGGGAATGAGCGTCAGATTTCCCAACAATCATGCTGGAAAATCTTGAAAGCATACATTATCTGAGAAGGAGGACAGGAGGACATGAGTGGGCTTAATGGGCACTGGACAGTGCAGATTGTCTGTTGTACTTAAACAAAATAACAAAATAATTTGTAAAATAGGCAAAAAAGTTTAGGAACTTCAAAGCAGAGAGCAGAGTGAGTATGTGTGGGTTTTAGTTTGTGCATGTAAAAATCCTATCTTACAGACACCTCAACGTACCTGTTAGACCTGTCAGCTCTTGGCATGGTTTCCCCTGGCATTTTGCTTCTGACCTCCTGGTTTTGATCCTGTGCTGAATTCTGTTTTTGCTGTCTTTAGGACTCTGGGCAATTTACCACTGCTGAACAGTGCTAATGTGCAAGGCTCTCTGTCTAAACTGTATAGGTGATTGGTCTATCCATGAATGGCATATCATATTTACTAGTAAGTCCCTAGTAAAATGCACTATATGTGCCCAGGGCCTATAAATCAAATGCTACGAGTGAGCCTGCAGCACTGAGTGTGCCACCCATAGCTCTGAAAACACGTCTCAGGCCTGCCATTGCGGTACTTGTGTGTGCAGTTTTAAACTGCCTTGTCGACCTGGCAAGTACACCTTCTCGCCAGGCCCAACCCTTCCCTGTTATTACATGTAAGTCACCCCTAAGGTAGGCCCAAGGCAGTCCCATGGGCAGGGTGCAGTGCATTTAAAAGGTAGAACAAGTACTGGTGTGTTTTACATGTCCTGATAGTGAAATACCAATAAATACAGTTTTCACTACTGCAAGTCCTATCTCTCCCATTGAGTAACATGGGAATTGCCTTTAAATATCTTTTAAGTGTAATGTAACATAGAGATCTGGAGTTTGGGGTCTCACAATTTCAAAATACATCTTTTGGTGCAGTTGTTTGTTGAATTGTTGGTTAAAAAATGCCACTTTCAGAAAAAGGGCATTTTCTTGCTTAACTGTTCTGTGCCTCTGCCTTTCTGTGGAATACACGTCTGGGTCAGGATGACAGTTGGGCTGTTTGTGCATTCACTCAAGACAGTCACACAGAGAGCTGAGGTGTGCCCTGCATATCCTGATAGCCCATCACCAGGCTAATGGGTCTTCCTGAGCTAGAGTGGTAGGAGGAGCTGACACTTTCACCTGAATAGGGCTCTGCCTGTCTTTACACAAAGCATTTTCCGACCCCTGGAGTGTGTCTGGGGCCAGGACCAGGAAGGTAGGGTCTTGTGCACTACGAATACTTCTCTATGAGGTTTGCCTAGTTCAAAGACAGAAATGGGTCTAAGTACAGGACCTCTGACACTACGTAGTTAGACCACTTCTGAACTGAAGCCATTCTGCCAGGAAGAGGAGCTGGATGCTGTACCAAGGACGGCCACTCTACCTGTTGCTTTGTAGTGCTGGCCTATTGCATGCTGCTTCTCTCCTACGAGTGAAAGGACTGGGCTTCGCTTTCTACATCCTGCATTCCAAGATTCTCCAAGGCTTGCACTGAACTTGCCTCCTGTTAAAAAGTCTCTGGGTCATCATAGACTTCACTTCCCAGCGCCAGGGCTCTCTTGCTGAAAGTCCTGACTTGCCAAGTGGTGCCAAATACAGTTCCTGGGCCCTTGGAAGTGAGCGCTGGGGCATCCAAGAAGAAGCTAAGCACATTGTCTCTAGAGTGACTTCAGAACTGGTGCCGCTCTTTGACTCTGTGCCCGCCACTTGCACTGGAGCTGTGGGCCCCACTGAGTGCAACTACTGCAACCTGCAATACAGGCTCAACGCCACCGCAGTGCCCCCAAAGCCCTGCCACAGCATAAGCCCTGAGTGCCATGTCACTGACGTCAATGACACCCGATTGACTGTGCTGCAGCACCTGTGGCTCCATGGTGTGATTGCGACACCGTGAAGTCGACACCTTGCATCTTGACCTGCTGGATTCATCGACCCTGCCTTGTTGTAAGGAACTTTTGTCTCACCACCAATGCTGCATTACCTCCCCTGCAACCAAAGGAACCGACTTCTCACCTCCCCAGCAGCAGTAAGGAACCAATGCTACACCAGCTCCAGCGACGCCTCAACTCCCCAACTCCATGCAACCTCTTTGTTTCCTCATTGTTTTCCAAGGTACTGTACCTGGGGTCCGTGTGACTCCCTGACTAGCCTGCACTTCCTCACGAGCGGCGTCAGACTGTTGGAAGCAACTCTGCCAAGATGCTTTGATAACCCCATTGGACATAATGTGTTTCTAAGTGCTATACTAAGATTTAGCCCCCGCCAACCTCGCACTGCATCAGGCAGCCTGTGCGGCCTGAACAGCGCCTGCTCAATTAAGGGTTCATCGCTGGGCCAGCAGGCGGAAACAGGGCTTTAACATTGATGCTGCCTCGTAACGGTGCCGCCGCCAATGTGGCGGTGTGGTGGCAGTGCGACATGGCTGTCCATGGGGCCCCGGCACTGCCCATGCCAAGGCTGGTGAAAAGGGGACTCGTAATCCCCAGGGCAGCACTGCAAGCAGTGCTGTCCTGGAGGATTACAACCATTGAGACTGTGAGGCTGTCTGGTGGCGGCAATCTGGCGGTGTCGGTGATCCAACCATAGCGGCTCCACCACAGTCGTAATGTTGTGGTTGGACCACGACTTTGTCGGCGGTCCGACTGCGAACATGACCCAGGGTTATAATGGGGGCCTTAATTTTTGAATATTCGAATCTTTATTTGTGCATGGATTTTGGTCGTTTTGGTCTTGTTTTGTTTGTATACATATTGGCTATTTTTCTAAACTGGTGTGGTGTACTTTTGTGGTGTTTTCACTGTGTTATTGTGTGGGTAGAAATACTTTACATATTGCCTCTGAGATAAGCCTGACTACTCGTTCAAGCTAAAAAGGGGCTGAGCAGGGGTCATCTTAGCTGTGTGGTTCCCTTGCCCTGTGTAGAGGGAGGGTCCCTACTTGGACAGGGTGCAAATCGCTGCCATCTAGAGACCCCATTTCTAACAGTTCCTGACTGAAAGCACCTGTTCCCAACTATTTACTGCATGATATATATATTTGGAAGGTGTAACACCCCAAACACCCTCCCTGAAGCTATGCCTCTGAGCATCCAAATGTCAAATCGACCTTTCACAAGACACATTTTAAAAATAATTTCAAGTCATCACTTTTACCTGAGCTGCAAAATGTATAGGTGGTCACTTAAAACGTATTTCAGTAAGTTTTCCAACCCACCTTTTGATGACTGAGTACATTTTATCACGTGGGTTCTAATTAGAGGCAAACAAAATAGTTAAAAAATCACTATCCTAGGTACTGAGTGGTAAAGCCGGCCATTTAGTCCACTCACCATACTCCCAGGTTATTTTCCTCAGGGTAGTCATTGGAAATAAGAACCCTTAGCAGAGTATAGCAGTTCTGATTTTAATCAGGCCAGTTTTTGCCTGTCTTCACTAGCACTTTAAAAAACAAAGAACGTCAGTGAAATTAGAAGGTGTGGATCATTTATATCTGGTATAAATCCAAGCATGTGCAGTGTTTGACACACAGTCATTCTGCAATGGTGACTTAACACAAGGTGGTACTGTAAGGCAAAATAGGCAAAAAGGGCAAGGTACTTGTTAGACTTGACACCCTAAGGTGGCAGTCGCCCAAACTTCTTGCTTTCACCCTTCCTGATTTGCTGAATTCGTTTTTGTTGGCCTTAGGACTCTGTGCACTTTAGCACTGCTAAACCATGCTAACTTGCTTGTTCTCTCTCCCTAAAACATGGTACAAAAGGCTTACACCTACTTGGCAAATTTAATTTACTTGTATGCCCCTTGTAAAGGGCACTCTGTTTATCCAGGGTCTGTAAATTAAATGCTACTAGTGGGCCTGCAGCACAATTTATGCCATCCACTAAAGTAGCCTTTTAAAAAACATGTTGTATACTGCAATTTTCAACCTGGCAAACAAACCTTTTGCTGGGCCCTAATATTCCTTTTTAATATTTATAAGTCACCCCTAAAATGTACCATAAAGGCTCATATGGCAGGATGCACTGTATTGAAAAAGTAGGACATGCATATTTAAGTTTTACTTGTCCTGGTAGTGCAAAACACCTAAACTAATTTTTCACTTTTGCAAGGCCTTCCTCTCCCATAGGATGATATTGGGTTACCTTATTACACTTAATGAGTGATAAAGTACATTTGGGAGCAGATAGGAAGGGAAGGACATTCCGGAACCAGATGTGGGGGTATTATAGGGAATCACCCCTTTCAAAAGCTAGCACCAGTTATACATAATGGATCTTCTCAGCCACTCATCACTTATGGATCTGTAGACGATTCAGAAGATGGGCTGCTCTGCTGCCCTGCTGCTGAAAGGACTGCACTGCTGCCCTGCTGCTGAAAGAACTGCCCTGCTGTCCTCCTGCCTGAGTAAGGAAGAGTGGACCTGTTCCTTGAACTCAGGACCACCAGAGTGACTCAAGGCTTCCTGTGTGAGCTATAGGTACACAACTAGCTCCAGAGGCCTGTCCTGCATCTGCCCAACTGATCAGACCCAACAGGAACTTCCTGTGCCCTGCTGTTGGCCTCTTCTGAAGTGAGTCCTGATCCACAAGAGGTGCCCTCCAGGTCTTGGACCCTCAACTGGCTTCAAGGTGTGTTCTTCCTTGTCCAACAGAGGGTTTCCTCAAAATTGCCACCGCACAATGCAATTAAATGCACAACCTCACATTGCAGCACCTTGCAGCTTCTGATCAACTGGCTCATCTGAACTGACACAGCGTAATGCAGCACAACACATCTTGCTGCAAAACTTTGCACTGCAGCATCTCACTGCTTCTGATCTGCAGGTTCATTTGGACCAATGCAGCATGATGCAATTTGATGCAGGACCTCGCAACGCAGCACCTCGCAGCTCTTGATCAGCCGCCCCATCAGAAGTGATACATCCCTATGCAACTTGACAAGGTACCTTGCATAGCAGCACCTCACAGTTCCTGATCAGCAACCTAATGGGAACCAACTCAGTGCAATAAACTTGATGCAGGACTTTGCATTGAATCAGCCCACAGCTCCGGATCGGGGCCTCATCAGAACCATCTCGATGCAGCATGACCCAGGACTTTGCATTTCAGCACCAAGTTCAACCAGATATAAATTTAAACAGGGCACACTAGGCCAGCACTGCATTGCGGTTGACGTGAACTTGTAATGTTGTCTTGGTCTGGCACAATCAGACAATCAGAGTTGGCACTTTGTTATATTTTTCCACTACTTTTACTTAAAACTTTGAAATTACATATCTCCGGATCTACTTTTTGGATTTTATTTATTTGGTGTCAATTTACTTATTAAAATGAACTCTACTTTTCTAAGTTGGCTTGGGATATTTCTTATGTTGTGTTTTCCCTTGCTTTTACATTTTGCCTCTACGGTAAGTCTGACTGCTTTGTGCCAAGCTACCAGAGGGTTAAACACAGGTTAATTTAGTGACTTTTGTGGTTCACCCTGACAAGGATTGTGTTTAATATTTGAGTGGGGCTTCCACCCCTCTCAGCTAATAACCAACTTTCTTTCAATGTTCTAAACAACTTAAATGTCACACAACTTAGGGCGGGCAAATCAATCTCCATTGGCCTGGTGGAGAAACTAACATCTGCCAGGCCGAGACTACTCCACTTGACAAATTTAGAAATGAACACCACGCCGCCGACGCCTCCGCCAGTCATTTCTAAAGTATTGGCAGGAATCACTGTCACAGCAGTTCCTCTCAATGCTTTTTAAATTTGGCGCACTGCTCTGTAAACATGGCAGAGCCATCCGTCAAACTTATTTTGTTTTTATTACCAAAAAACAATCCCAAAGTGGGATTTTCTTTTTGAAAATTAAGAAAATATCTTCCCCAGCCATGGGAGGTAGGTCCCATAGTGAGGGGTGCATTAGAGAGTCTTCACTGCCCTTTCCTGGCAGGGTTTTCCTAGAGGTGACGGGCAATGAAAATGATGAGATATGTCTGACCATCTAAGTTAGGTAAGTGAACATAGAGGTCAGCCTCTGGATGTCCTTAGTCCATTGGGCCACCAGAGAAATTTAACCATGGCAGAGATAGAGCAGTCTTCACCATGGCAACACCTATGGTCCAACTGTTTTTAAATCTGGCAAATGAACCATCTTCATGGTGGTAAGGATACTCCATTAGTGTTCTCTTTTATGCCATGCTATCAACTACTCTAGATTGCACCATACAGAGATCAGAATGTAAGCACCCTTCTTTATAAGGGACTAATAAATCCAGTTTCATGTGGTGGGTAGTTTCAGGGAGTAGCATGCAACTTCATGGAGTCGCAGTGCTTCTCTCTTTCTAGATAATAGCCCTGTACCGTCTTTTACAGTCTATTAATCTTTATTTGCAGATAAAGGTGCCTAGATATTGAAAGAAAGCAAGTTAGGAAGCATGTACCGGCTGTATATGGCCTGACAAAGAAGAGTCTGACATTAAACATGGCCATAAGTAAGCCCCACTAACTAGAGATGTTCATCACAATATCACATGCATGGTTATGGACCACCTGGAAACAGAAGGGGGCTTTTTTTTAACAATAAGTTGCTACAAAGTACCATCCCATGAATGGTGTAACTTGATTAATAAGGAGGTGAATAAAATGCAGGAAGGTAGAATGGAGGAGCACATGGGCAAGCTCTGGGAGAGAACAAGTTAGAAGAAACTCTTAGGTAGTAGATTGGTAAAATATACAGTTTTTAAGGCCCGAGTCACTACAACTTTCTTGTAGCAAATTGTTGTCTTTAGTCATAGTATCAAAATGTTGGAGATCGCTAGCTTCTGAAGGAGTTAAAAGACTAGAAGGAAAGAAAATCATGAAAGAGGAAACTAAAACAGTGAAGCATGCTATAAAATAAAGAACCTCATAGACTAGATTTACTCAATGATCACTCTGACTCCAACCAAATTTCTACTCTATGGGGGTTATTCTAACTTTGGAGGAGGTGTTAATTCGTCCCAAAAGTGACGGAAAAGTGACGGATTTACCACCAGCCGTATTACGAGTCCATTATATCCTATGGAACTCGTAATACGGCTGGTGGTATATCCGTCACTTTACCGTCACTTTTGGGACGGATTAACACTCCTCCAAAGTTAGAATAACCCCCTATGTCTTTTAACATCTATTGGATGGCATACAGTGTAATTGCAATTTCCCCACAAGGATTGCAACCAATGGGATTCTGCCAAAACTGTGTTAATATTTTCAGTCAGCAGAGTTATGAAAATGAGGGAGTCAGTGATAGGAAAAAAAAAAAAATTGGAAAAAGGGCACTGCTGTGATGAGTCTTGTATTGTGGTACAGAAAAGTGTTGTAGTCGAAAACCAATAAATAACTCAGAAACCCAAAGTAACTACAGAAAGAGAGCTTGTGTGTCACTAAAGTGTCATTTTACATTGAGCAAAAGCAGTATTTGCTAATTGTTGACAGGGTAGGATTAAAATGATCATAAAATTCACTGCCGCCATCAACCTCCATCAATGGATCCTCGACTGCGCCAACACCTTAGCCCCACTCAAGAAACCCACCGCCAACCAAGGAAAGAAAAAACCAGCCTGGTTCACAGACGAACTGACCGCCTCCAAAAGCCTCTGCCAGAAGCTCAAGAAGAAGTGGATCTTAGAGCGCACACCCGACAACCTCGCCTCCCTCAAAAACGCCAACCGTGAACACCACCAACGGATCCGAGTCGCCAAGCGCGCCCACTTCACTGAACGCATCAACAACAACGCCCACGACTGCAAAGAACTCTTCGGCATCGTGAAGGAACTCTCAAACCCCAACGCCAACTCCAACGACATCCCGCCCTCCCAGAAACTCTGCGACGACCTCTCCACCTTCTTCCACCAGAAAATCACAACCATCCACGACAGCTTCAACGCCACTCCGCCGCCAGACCCCACCCCTGACATCTCCACAGACGCCTGCCGCCTCACCGCCTGGACCCACGTGGACGACACCGAAACAATAACAACCATGAACACCATCCACTCAGGCTCCCCCACGGACCCATGCCCTCATCACGTGTTCAACAAAGCCAACGCCATCATCGCCCCCAAACTCCGCGAGATCATCAACCTCTCCTTCGACTCCGCCACCTTCCCAGACTGCTGGAAACACGCAGAAATCCAACCCCTCCTCAAGAAACCCAAGGCTGACCCCAACGACCTCAAAAACTTCAGACCGATCTCTCTCCTCCCTTTTCCAGCAAAAGTCATCGAGAAGATCGTCAACACACAGCTCGCCCACTTCCTCGAAGACAACTCCATCCTAGACCCCTCTCAATCCGGTTTCAGACGAAACCACAGCACCGAGACTGCTCTCCTCGCCGCCACAGATGATATCAGAACCCAAATGGACAACGGCGAAAGCTCGGCCCTCATCCTCCTCGACCTATCAGCCGCTTTTGACACAGTCTGCCACCGCACCCTACTGACCCGCCTCCATGGAGCCGGCATCCAGGATAAAGCCCTCAACTGGATCTCATCCTTCCTCTCCGACAGAACCCAGAGAGTCCGACTCTCCCCTTTCCGCTCCAAAGCCACCAACCTCATCTGCGGCGTCCCCCAAGGATCCTCCCTCAGCCCTACGTTGTTCAACGTCTACATGGCCCCCCTCGCCAAACTGGCCCGCCAACATCACCTCAGCATCATCTCCTACGCCGACGACACCCAGCTCGTCCTCTCCCTGACCAAAGACCCACTCACCGCCAAAACCAACCTCCACGAGGGACTAAAAGCCATCGCCGAGTGGATGAACGACAGCCGCCTGAAGCTCAACTCTGACAAGACGGAAGTCCTCATCCTCGGGCGCACCCCTTCGGCCTGGAACGACTCCTGGTGGCCCACCGATTTCGGACCCCCACCCACCCCAGCCAGCCACGCAAGAAACCTCGGCTTCATCCTGGACTCAGCCCTCACCATGTCCAAACAGGTCAGCGCCGTCTCCTCTTCCTGCTTCAACACCCGTCGAATGCTCCGCAGAATTTTCAAGTGGATCCCAACAGGAACCAGAAAGACGGTGACCCAAGCCCTCGTCAGTAGCAGACTTGACTACGGCAACGCACTCTACACAGGCATCCCAACAAAAGACATCAAACGACTCCAGCGTATCCAAAATGCATCCGCCCGCCTGATCCTTGACATACCCCGCCGATGTCACATCTCCCCTCACCTGAAGGACCTCCACTGGCTCCCCGTGGACAAGAGGATCACCTTTAAACTCCTCACCCACGCTCACAAGGCTCTACACAACACCGGACCTACCTACCTCAACTCCATACTCAACTTTTACGCCCCCACTCGTCAACTCCGCTCTGCCAATCTCGCCCTCGCCATCGTCCCCAGGATCCAGAGCAAGACCGCCGGCGGCAGATCCTTCTCCTTCCTCGCCACCAAGACCTGGAACTCTCTCCCCACCTCACTGCGCCAGACCCAGGACCTCCTCGCCTTCAGGAGACTCCTCAAGACCTGGCTCTTCGACCGCTAACAGCTCACCCACCCCCCCATGCCCCCCCCACCACCAGCACCTCGAAACCCTGACGGGTACATAGTGCGCTTTACAAATGTTATGATTGATTGATTGATTGACTGCTGTTTAAAACTGCCTAGTCCTGCCACTAATTGGTCTAATATTATCCCTCAGAGAAAGCCTTAGATTTAGATTAATTATTATTGTTGTTGTATTTTGTCCTTTGCACCACTGTTTTTTTTCACATCCCTTTTTTCTTCCTTAATTGTCTAGTTAATTTTGGAATGTGAAGTAAAGCGTCTTCCTTCTTTACCTCTTACCTAACTACCGTGTCACTACGGACACTATTTCAAAAATTTTGACCGCTAGAAGGACAGTATAAATGGACTCTGGCAAAATGCACAACTGTACAAAAGATCAGCAGTGTCCAACTAAGTGCCTGATTTAAAGTTTGGCAGTGGGATAACCATCACAACAAATGTATCTGTTAGAAATGGGGTCTTTGGTTGACAGTCAGGTTACCCCCTGTTCAAGCAAGGACCCTCACTCTAGTTAGGATAAAAGAGAATCACCCTCAGCTAACCCCTGCTTACCCCCTTGGTAGCTTGGCAGAGCAGTAGGCTTAACCTCAGAGTGCTGGGCGTAAAGTATTTGTACCAACACACACAGTAACTTAATGAAAACACTACAAAATGACACAACACCAGTTTAGAAAAATAGGAAATATTTATCTAGACAAAACAAGACCAAAACGACAAAAATCCAACATACACAAGTCAAGTTATGATTTTTTAAAGGTTTAAAATAAAAAGAGTCTTTAGGTAGTTGTAACAACACACTAGCGCTGCTAGCGTGTAAATGTACCTGGTTTGCGGCAAAAATAACCCCGCACGGGCGGTGTGCGTCGAAAATAACCCTGCACGGGTATGTGCGTCGAAAACAACTCGGCACGGCGGTGCGCGTTGAAAAAGCCAGCCACGCGACGGTCCGAAAGTCCCGCGGCGCTGGTTGCGATCTCTCAGCCTTCGTCAGCGATGCTGCGCGTCGTTTCTCCTGCTCCGGGCGTCGATTCTCCGGTCGCGTTTCCTGCGGCGTCGTTTCTCAGCTGCGGAGCCGGCGTCGTGTCGTTTTCTCAGCCGCGATCGGATTCGCGTCGATCTTTTCTCCGCACGGTGCTCGGTGCGTGTATTTTTGTCCTTAGGCTGCCAGCCTCTCCTTTCAGGGTCCCAGGAACTGGAAGGGCACCACAGAGCAGAGTAGGGGTCTCTCCAGAGACTCCAGGTGCTGGCAGGAAGAAGTCTTTGCTATCCCTGAGACTTCAATAACAGGAGGCAAGCTCTACATCAAGCCCTTGGAGATTTCTTCTTCAAGATGGAAGGCACACAAAGTCCAGTCTTTGCCCTCTTACTCAGGCAGAAGCAGCACTGCAGGAAAGCTCCACAAAGCACAGTCACAGGCAGGGCAGCACTTGTTCCTCAGCGATCAGCTCTTCTCCAGGCAGAGGTTCCTCTTGATTCCAGAAGTGTTTCTAAAGTTTGTAAGTTTGGGTGCCCTTCTTATACCCATTTTAGTCTTTGAAGTCACCTTCCTTCAAAGGGGACTCACACCTTCTTGTGAAATCCTGCCTTGCCCAGGCAAGGCCTCAGACACACACCAGGGGGCTGGAGACAGCATTGTCAGAGGCAGGCACAATCCTTTCAGATGAGAGTGACCACTCCACCCCTCCCTCCTAGCAGAGATGGCTAATCAGGAAATGCAGATCACACCCCAGCTCCCTTTGTGTCACTGTCTGGTGTGAGGTGAAAAACAACCCAACTGTCAAACTGACCCAGACAGGGAATCCACAAACAAGGCAGAGTCACAGAATGGTTTAAGCAAGAAAATGCTCACTTTCTAAAAGTGGCATTTCCAAACTCACAATCTTAAAATCAGCTTTACTAAAAGATGTATTTTTAAATTGTGAGTTCAGGGATCCCAAACTCCACATGTCCATCTACTCTCTAGGGGAATCTACACTTTAATCATATTTAAAGGTAGCCCCCATATTATCCTATGAGAGAGAGACAGACCTTGCAACAGTGAAAACGAAATTGGCAGTATTTCACTTGTCAGGACATATAAACCACATTACTATATGTGCGATCTCTCAGCCTTCGTCAGCGATGCTGCGCGTCGTTTCTCCTGCTCCGGGCGTCGATTCTCCGGTCGCGTTTCCTGCGGCGTCGTTTCTCAGCTGCGGAGCCGGCGTCGCGTCGTTTTCTCAGCCGCGATCGGATTCGCGTCGATCTTTTCTCCGCACGGTGCTCGGTGCGTGTATTTTTGTCCTTAGGCTGCCAGCCTCTCCTTTCAGGGTCCCAGGAACTGGAAGGGCACCACAGAGCAGAGTAGGGGTCTCTCCAGAGACTCCAGGTGCTGGCAGGAAGAAGTCTTTGCTATCCCTGAGACTTCAATAACAGGAGGCAAGCTCTACATCAAGCCCTTGGAGATTTCTTCTTCAAGATGGAAGGCACACAAAGTCCAGTCTTTGCCCTCTTACTCAGGCAGAAGCAGCACTGCAGGAAAGCTCCACAAAGCACAGTCACAGGCAGGGCAGCACTTGTTCCTCAGCGATCAGCTCTTCTCCAGGCAGAGGTTCCTCTTGATTCCAGAAGTGTTTCTAAAGTTTGTAAGTTTGGGTGCCCTTCTTATACCCATTTTAGTCTTTGAAGTCACCTTCCTTCAAAGGGGACTCACACCTTCTTGTGAAATCCTGCCTTGCCCAGGCAAGGCCTCAGACACACACCAGGGGGCTGGAGACAGCATTGTCAGAGGCAGGCACAGTCCTTTCAGATGAGAGTGACCACTCCACCCCTCCCTCCTAGCAGAGATGGCTAATCAGGAAATGCAGATCACACCCCAGCTCCCTTTGTGTCACTGTCTGGTGTGAGGTGAAAAACAACCCAACTGTCAAACTGACCCAGACAGGGAATCCACAAACAAGGCAGAGTCACAGAATGGTTTAAGCAAGAAAATGCTCACTTTCTAAAAGTGGCATTTCCAAACTCACAATCTTAAAATCAGCTTTACTAAAAGATGTATTTTTAAATTGTGAGTTCAGGGATCCCAAACTCCACATGTCCATCTACTCTCTAGGGGAATCTACACTTTAATCATATTTAAAGGTAGCCCCCATATTATCCTATGAGAGAGAGACAGACCTTGCAACAGTGAAAACGAAATTGGCAGTATTTCACTTGTCAGGACATATAAACCACATTACTATATGTCCTACCTTATCCATACACTGCACCCTGCCCTTGGGGCTACCTAGGGCCTACCTTAGGGGTGCCTTACATGTAAGGAAAGGGAAGGTTTAGGCCTGGCAAGTGGGTACACTTGCCAAGTCGAATTTACAGTGTAAGAATACACACACAGACACTGCAGTGGCAGGTCTGAGACATGATTACAGAGCTACTTATGTGGGTGGCACAACCAGTGCTGCAGGCCCACTAGTAGCATTTGATTTACAGGCCCTGGCACCTCTAGTGCACCTTACTAGGGACTTACTGGTAAATCAAATATGCCAATCATGGATAAACCACTTACATACAATTTAAACAGGAGAGCATATGCACTTTAGCACTGGTTAGCAGTGGTAAAGTGCTCAGAGTTAAAAAGCCAACAGCAACATGTCAGAAAAAAATAGGAGGCAGGAGGCGAAAAAGACTGGGGATGACCCTGCATAAGCAAAAGTCCAACACGACCCCCTACCAGCCTAAAGCCAGGGGAGAACAATCAATACCTTGATGTACTTCCCTGATTGGGGCGATAGACCAGGGACCCAGGCCCACAACAGCAGGGGCATGTTCCAGTTCTACGCCTTCCTGACTCCAGTTGGATCCCTCTGTCCATACTCTCAGGGCCCACTAAGCTAACCCATGGGGAACCCTTCTCCACATCTACAGACACCATCTGTGCAGCACCTAACTTTACTTTGCTCACAGATGAATTGCAATGGGCAGATAGTACCACCAGGGCCAACACAGTGGTGTTGCCCACTCCACCCCCGGGGTGTGACTCTCGTCCTCCCCCCCCCAGGGGCAACTCTGTCCACCAGGACAGCAAGCCACAGTGGCCCCAGACAACTGTCAGGGCTGAGAGCCCGACCTCAGGCCTCTCTAACCACTGTGACTGTGGAGAGTGGGGGGTGGTAGCCCCAGGTGCCTGGCACCCTTTGACCACTCTCTCTTCCACCAGGTCAGGGATGACAACCTGACCCTGGTCCTCCCCTCTGGGGCTCTGTACCCTCCCTGCAGAAGCGGCACCCCCAGAGTCAAAAACTGTCAGGGTGCTTGTAGAAGCAGTCCTGCACAATTCTTCCACCAGTGCAGGGATGTTAACCTGCAACTGATCCTCCAACCTGGGGTCTGTACCTTCAGGTTGGACCAGGGCCAGGGGTGAGGCTTCCCTCCCCCTGCCCTCTCTTCTGGGGTCCTGAACCACCCAACTAGGAGTGCCCCCCCCAGAAGACAACATGGTAGGGGCACTGTTAGCAGTAGCCCCTTCCTCCAGGTCAGGGGGGACACCCTTAACCTGGCCTCCCAATCCAGGGTCTGTACCCACAGACTGGATCACTGCCTGGCAAACCAGGACTTCCTGGGGGGCATACCTACCCCCTACCAGGTCAGAGTTTACCCTCTGAACCTGGTCATCCAACCCAGGGTCACCACCCTGCGGTTGAACCACTGCCTGGCACACCAGGACTTCCTTGGGAGCACATTTACCCCCCATCAGGTCAGAGTTTACCCCCTGAACCTGATCATTCAACCCAGAGTCACCACCCTGCGGTTGAACCATTGCCTGGCACACCAGGACTTCCAGGGGAGCACACCTACCCCCTACCAGATCAGAGCTTACCCCCTGAATCTGGCAATCCAACCCAGAGTCACTACCCTGCGGTTGAACCACTGCCTGGCGCACCAGGACTTCCTTGGGAGCACACGTACTCCCCATCAGGTCAGAGTTTACCCCCTGAACCTGATCATCCAACCCAGAGTCACCATCCTGCGGTTGAATCATTGCCTGGCGCACCAGGACTTCCTGGGGGGCACACCTACCCCCCACAAGGGAAACACTTTCCCCAAGGGCCATACAAGAGTCTGGCTGGCGCAGGTCTCCTGACCTCTGCCCATCTGACAGAGTCTGGATTCCCCCCAGCCCAGAAATGGTCTCACCAAGGTCATTCCTGGGGGGCTCTGCACTCAGAGCTGACCCCTGACCCTCCAGGTTCTCCACTGGGGTCCGCAACCCCCTCTCAACCCTCTGTCTGGACTTCTGCAACCCCTCACTAGGAGTGGTACTGCCAGACACCAGAACTGGTGGGACGCTGGCTACAGCCGCCCCCCCAAGTTCTCCTGACACTGTGGGGTCTCCCTCAACAGATGGCCCTATGGTACAGGCTAGGCTCCCCTCCTGGGGTTCCCGCAGGGAACCCTCCAGGACCTGGGACCGGATCTCGGGCACCTTGGGCCTCAACCCATCCCCATTCCCTCTCCTCTGAGACTGGACATGGGGTCCCTCACCCATCCCACTACACTGGGACCTACCTGGGACACTACAATCCTTCCCTACCTCACCTGGTTGGGAACTACCTAGACCACTCCTCTCAGGAGCACCCCCAAATGCCTCTTCAGACTCTCTGGTACTCACCCAGAAGTCTGCCTCCATTGTAAGCTCCCTGGGGTCAGAGAACTCACACTCCACCTGGTGTTGGCATAGCTCTGGAAAATAAGGACTAGACATATGCTCTCCAGCAATTACATCACTCAGCCCCTCACATGAATTAACCAAAGTACCCTTCACCCAACCACCCAGTGACTCTGCTTTGACAAAGCACCCCACATCACCCTCCTGAGACTGGTGAGACAGTACCTGACTGTCCCTGACACTCAACCCACACTCTTCTGGGATGTTTTCACACTCCATAACCAGGACTTCTACCTGGGGGGAACCCCTCTCCCTGTCACTCTCAACTAGAGTCAGTAGAGTGTCCCTCCCACCAGTAGGAATATGACTCCCCATGCCAGTTCCCCAATCCACCTCAGAGACCCTGTGCATCACTGGAGCTACCTCATACCCCTGAACCTCCTGGCGTGTGTTAACTCCCTCCTTCAAGTAGGGCACCACCTCTCTGGGCATGTGTACTTCTGCAGCATCACTGGATATACAATTGTTGCTGCCACCATTCCAGCTGGACTCAGCCCTCATGACTTCCAGCTCTTTCAATTTAAGCTCGTAAGCATAAATCATTTTTTTAATCTCTAAGTCCCTCCTCCTTTCTGCCAGGACTAAGGCTCTCTTCTCCTCGGCCCTCTTAAGCTCTTCCAGCCTCCGGATTCGAGCTAGGAGCCTATCATCTCTTTCTGTTCCCTCCTCAGGGCCACTGCCCTCCTCTTTGGAGTAGTCCTCCTCCTCAGAGTAGTTATCCTCCTCAGACTCATTTGGTGGTGTTGCCTGACAACGTTTCAATTCATCCTGAAACAGGGCTGACTCAAGATCCTCCCTTCTGGATTCCTTGTTCACAGCCAGTCCCCTTTCCATGCAGAATGCTTTAAGCTGCCACTTTTTATACATAGATAGGTGCCAGAAATTGACTTCCATTTCTGCAAAGGCTTCACAACCAAAAAACAAAGTCCAAAAATATCATCAATACTTCCAGGAGGACATCAGAGAACAAAAAGCAGAATCACAAGACAAGTAGTATGTGGTCACGTAGTGGTCTGAGATCAAAACAGTAGTGTACACTTAATTACTGTATGTCAAGTACAAATACAAGTCCAAATCCCGACCGCTGGTCACCAATGTTAGAAATGGGGTCTTTGGTTGACAGTCAGGTTACCCCCTGTTCAAGCAAGGACCCTCACTCTAGTTAGGATAAAAGAGAATCACCCTCAGCTAACCCCTGCTTACCCCCTTGGTAGCTTGGCAGAGCAGTAGGCTTAACCTCAGAGTGCTGGGCGTAAAGTATTTGTACCAACACACACAGTAACTTAATGAAAACACTACAAAATGACACAACACCAGTTTAGAAAAATAGGAAATATTTATCTAGACAAAACAAGACCAAAACGACAAAAATCCAACATACACAAGTCAAGTTATGATTTTTTAAAGGTTTAAAATAAAAAGAGTCTTTAGGTAGTTGTAACAACACACTAGCACTGCTAGCGTGTAAATGTACCTGGTTTGCGGCAAAAATAACCCCGCACGGGCGGTGTGCGTCGAAAATAACCCTGCACGGGTATGTGCGTCGAAAACAACTCGGCACGGCGGTGCGCGTTGAAAAAGCCAGCCACGCGACGGTCCGAAAGTCCCGCGGCGCTGGTTGCGATCTCTCAGCCTTCGTCAGCGATGCTGCGCGTCGTTTCTCCTGCTCCGGGCGTCGATTCTCCGGTCGCGTTTCCTGCGGCGTCGTTTCTCAGCTGCGGAGCCGGCGTCGCGTCGTTTTCTCAGCCGCGATCGGATTCGCGTCGATCTTTTCTCCGCACGGTGCTCGGTGCGTGTATTTTTGTCCTTAGGCTGCCAGCCTCTCCTTTCAGGGTCCCAGGAACTGGAAGGGCACCACAGAGCAGAGTAGGGGTCTCTCCAGAGACTCCAGGTGCTGGCAGGAAGAAGTCTTTGCTATCCCTGAGACTTCAATAACAGGAGGCAAGCTCTACATCAAGCCCTTGGAGATTTCTTCTTCAAGATGGAAGGCACACAAAGTCCAGTCTTTGCCCTCTTACTCAGGCAGAAGCAGCACTGCAGGAAAGCTCCACAAAGCACAGTCACAGGCAGGGCAGCACTTGTTCCTCAGCGATCAGCTCTTCTCCAGGCAGAGGTTCCTCTTGATTCCAGAAGTGTTTCTAAAGTTTGTAAGTTTGGGTGCCCTTCTTATACCCATTTTAGTCTTTGAAGTCACCTTCCTTCAAAGGGGACTCACACCTTCTTGTGAAATCCTGCCTTGCCCAGGCAAGGCCTCAGACACACACCAGGGGGCTGGAGACAGCATTGTCAGAGGCAGGCACAGTCCTTTCAGATGAGAGTGACCACTCCACCCCTCCCTCCTAGCAGAGATGGCTAATCAGGAAATGCAGATCACACCCCAGCTCCCTTTGTGTCACTGTCTGGTGTGAGGTGAAAAACAACCCAACTGTCAAACTGACCCAGACAGGGAATCCACAAACAAGGCAGAGTCACAGAATGGTTTAAGCAAGAAAATGCTCACTTTCTAAAAGTGGCATTTCCAAACTCACAATCTTAAAATCAGCTTTACTAAAAGATGTATTTTTAAATTGTGAGTTCAGGGATCCCAAACTCCACATGTCCATCTACTCTCTAGGGGAATCTACACTTTAATCATATTTAAAGGTAGCCCCCATATTATCCTATGAGAGAGAGACAGACCTTGCAACAGTGAAAACGAAATTGGCAGTATTTCACTTGTCAGGACATATAAACCACATTACTATATGTCCTACCTTATCCATACACTGCACCCTGCCCTTGGGGCTACCTAGGGCCTACCTTAGGGGTGCCTTACATGTAAGGAAAGGGAAGGTTTAGGCCTGGCAAGTGGGTACACTTGCCAAGTCGAATTTACAGTGTAAGAATACACACACAGACACTGCAGTGGCAGGTCTGAGACATGATTACAGAGCTACTTATGTGGGTGGCACAACCAGTGCTGCAGGCCCACTAGTAGCATTTGATTTACAGGCCCTGGCACCTCTAGTGCACCTTACTAGGGACTTACTAGTAAATCAAATATGCCAATCATGGATAAACCACTTACATACAATTTAAACAGGAGAGCATATGCACTTTAGCACTGGTTAGCAGTGGTAAAGTGCTCAGAGTTGAAAAGCCAACAGCAACATGTCAGAAAAAAATAGGAGGCAGGAGGCGAAAAAGACTGGGGATGACCCTGCATAAGCAAAAGTCCAACAGTATCCCATCCAGTACACTCGAAATCAGGCCCTACATTCTATACATTCAACTCCATTACGTTAACCGCTAACGTATTTCCTTTCTAAACTGAGTGCCTTTTTATTTTCGGTTACCCAAGCAGTTCCCAGGCTGTGCTGGTGAGGGCAAGGGCAGGGCACCTGCTCTGATTTTTTGTTTAAAATGACTTATTTCTCATCATCTGAATTTGACCCAGACCAAGAGGGAGAACAGACAAATGAAGGAATAAAATAAATGCAGGAAATATGTGACAACAGAGGAAGTGGGGATTAAAAAGTACCTCTGTACTGAGTGAGATGAAGAGACAGGAAGTGTAGAGTAGTGCAAGTAAGATGCACAAGGTGGAATCAAGAATAATCCGGCCTTGGTATTTGGCAAACCAAGCACTGATCAGTGATGGTGGCAGACTCTCAAGACAAACACTTGGCTCTACACATTCCTTTGCAAATAAATCCTGCATACATTATTTTGCAAATAAAGTCCAGCGCCCATGTAACATGGGGTTTTTATTTCTTTAATACTGAATATTTGCAAAGGTCTGCTATTTAAATAACAAATGAAAGTGACAAAACGGGGATTCACAGATTCACAGAATCATGCATACCAGACATTTTACTTTAAAAATCTGCCAATTCAGAATATTCCCCAGGATAGTGTAATTCTCACATTAACATATCAAGGTTTGTAAGAGGGTCGGGTGTTTCTGCGTCACCGTACAGGCAACGGTTTAACACAGACACAGATTGTGGGTATTGATCATTTTTTTGCAGATACTTTCCCACCCGGGAAGGAACACCCCAGTATTGAAGAAGGGTGTTCCTAGAAAGCACTATTTTCTTCATGTGGCAACAAAGAAAATAATGTGAAAGACAACGTTTGCATTGCATTTCCGTATCTGCCAATTTTCACCTGTATACCTGTTTTTCACTTGGCGGAATAGAAGGACATTTTGAATAATAACTTTGGGTGTAGAGTTACCAAAGAATTTGTTTTTGAACAAGAAGTGTGCATTTACCATCAGGGCCGTTCAATATCACATTATTTTTCACATTTCCTCCAAATCCATTTCATATTATTATATATAGCCAGAAGGAACAAGCATATTGTCACCAAGAAAAATTGCCTTTGTGCTCCCTGTGTTCATCACACTTTCTGATTTGTCAAAGTAAAGTATAATGGACTTTGGAAATAATGTTTTCAGGATTTCCAAACGTTTACGAATATTTTCTATAACCTTCTTATGAGTTGTTCTCAAGAGCAAACCATAACCATCGTTGCCAACTGTACTGTAGGTTATATTTAGGTTATTTTTTTTAGAACGAGCACAATAGCAGCAAAATGTTACTTAAGAGTTCTACATAAGCAAACCAATACAACGCTGGGAGTGCCCTGACCGACCTGTAATCCGGGTCATCCCTTCCAAAAGAACTGCCAGATTCTGTATTTCAAAGGGGGAGAGAAAGGTTGAGCCGAGCCAGTGCTTAATTTATAAATAAAAACATGCAGATGCCCAAAGATCTCCTCTTAAACACGGGGCTTCTGCAATGAAATGCGCGAACACGAAATACTGATGCAGCGTGATCCTGAAGCCATCTCGGGCCTCTTTAATGCAATTAAAGCCACTCCATGCCCCTTCAGCTCACTTGTGCTGCTTTATGCTTTCTCCCATTGTGACGCTTTCTCGTTTATTATCTTACTTCGTCTTTCCCATATGTGTCTTTTGCACGCAGGAAGTGCCTGGGGCAGAAGAATAGGTGCCGGCCCTCAAAAATAAGTGCCGGTGCTTTGCACCAGAAACAACAAGCACAAATTAAGCACTGGCCAAGCATTAGATTCACCTGGTTCCTGTCAAGATCCGCTTTAGGAAGGAAACTCATTTCTACTACATCAATCCACTCTGTTATTTTTACATGCTCCTGTAAAGGACAACCTTCTCACACCTGTATGCAAATGAAATGACTTCTCATAAATTCAGTGAAAGACAGGGAACAATACACATTTGAGCTGCAAATGGTGTTACGAATCTCATTTTGAAATATGAAAGTGTGGAGGCAAACTGTAAAGTGAAGGTTGTAATTGTTTGCATGTCCTGCAAATTACATGCAATATAGTCGTTAAATGATGATATAAAACACAACAATAATATAAAATTGGTACATGAATACCTAATTTCACGTCTTGCTTACCAAACAAGCATTTTAAACGCAACAGGTCTCAGGTTTGCTTGAATTAGAGCTATTGGCGCTGTAAATGCGTAACCGGACTTTTCTTGCCACATAACTTGGTCTACCCTGCCTCATAATTTGGTTCTATCTGCCACATAATTCCAATCGCCTTGCATAAAACTAAAGCACTTCCATTTACCTTCTTCCTCTATCTGCAGCAAAACAATGCAGGACATCTTGATTTGGGATTCTGCAGTTGCAGCATTTTTCAGCATAGTTATTGATTTGTCCTTAATCCAACATATGTTGCATAATTTGCAGAATAAAAAAAAAATAACTGTAAAAATGGACAAAACGTTACTAAAGAGTGAGGCTTCCCATGGGGCTGTGCAGTGGAAGGTCCTTCCTAATGGCTGACTGGTCACCTCTCGGTCGCTTTTTGTCCTTCTACACAGTATTGCTACAATCACACCAAACCTTTCCCCTTAGGTGCCATTTATTCTGCCTAGCGTGCCTTTACACCTCAACATCAGAAGCCTTTTCAAACTGACATTCTGGCTTTAACGCCGCTACAAGGTAACCTTTTCTCCCAATTCCAACTCTGCCTCATCTTAAATACACCTGAGGTTAAATCACAGGGACGTTAGTGGGATTGTTGCTAAAATACGAATCAGTTCAGACAATAGCCTAGGAATTCTTTAGGCACTAAACTGTGGTATTCAAGAGATGTGTTGCACGTCAGTATTGCCTAGGGCACGGACATGAGGAAATAAGCAGTCGCTACCAATCTCCCGAATGCAATGTGGGATTAGGATTGACACAATGGATGACACTTTAATCATACTACATGCTCACTATCTTGGCCACCGCTCATCTCAAAGATGCAGAAAAGGAAGAAGGAACATCCAACAGACAATCATATTGCAGCACACATAGAATGATGCAAGGTGAGGAGCTCGAAGTAGGACCAATCACATTGTAAAATGCAATCTATTGGCAAGTGGAGTTGTTTGAGGAAGACAACCAATAAAATAGATGTATACACATGTGTTCATGGAATGTAAAAGTTAAAGATTGGACAGTTGCAGGTTCACATCAGTAGTGCCCAAAGAGTTCTAAAAAAGAATAGAATGGTAACCAAGCAAGGAAAGTGAAATTCCACTCAAATCCTATCTGTTTGTAAAATCAAATAGATACCAGAGGTTCTGTTTATCTTCTTACGGTTAATTTAGTTAAACTTTCTGCTACGGACAGACTATATAGTCTTTTTTTAATCCAACAGTCACTATATTTGGTGTAATGTTCCCCAATGAGTGGCAGGGGTCCCTAACTGGACATCTTCCCACTAGTCTCTATGATTTGTTTCACTTTTGGCAGTGTAAAGATTAAGCCCCGCTGCTTGTCAAAATAAGCCTGGGAGCTGCCTTTTGTTAGGGTTTAATGGTTTAATGGTGGAGCAGCTGTTCGAGGTGACACAGAGAGAGGATGACAGCACTGAGATAAATGCCAATGAATGTCGGCGATATGGGAGGAGGTGAGAAGGACAAAGGGTGCAATAACATTCTAGCAGCTATGAGCCTGAAAAACCCACGGTGTAACAAGAACAACAAAGAAATGGTAAAGTAGTCTGGCAAACAAGAGATAAAGAACCAAAATAGAACTATACAGTAGTTAGTCCGTGCTCTGCAAGAGAAAAAGGAAAGTCAAAGAGGCAGCACTGACCACTAGCAAGCAAGGATTTTTAAAGAACCCTGAAACAAACAAATGAAACCACTTTGAGCCCACAAGAGAAAGTAAAGTATACTAAAGTATACAAGAGGCTATATGCTTACGCTAGACCTAAACATGAAAAATTAAAACACATGCCTCATCTCTGGCAACTTTTGGAGCTGGGAATTAAGGTGACCACAGTTTGACAGTAGCACTCAACTAAATCTACACGCTTTTACTTCTGAAACCACTATATTGAGCCAGTTTGTTTTCAAGTTATTGATCGAATGAGAGAAAATGGAAATAAAAAAATGAAACAAATTCAAGAGCATCTCCCTCTCTCCCTTCTTCGACGCTTGCACATTGCACAGGGTGGCAAATTAATGTTTGTTATACAGTGCAAATGACGAGGGCATTTCATATCAATGCAGTTAATGGTCAGCATCACTTTACAGTAGTGTGTATTTGACTCAAAAAGTTTCTATATCAAACACAGTGAAGTGCTTGTGACTGCATCGATGTAACATACATTAAGCCTCAATCCGAGGTGGGCACGAACACAACATTTTTGACACAATTGTTTTGAAAATGTTTGTATATGGTTTTGCACATTACGCCCAATACATGATGAGTGCCACTGCCAGGCATTTTACATGCAAAACTGTGCCATATGGGTAGTACAATGCACAAAACTGGACATAAAACCCATTTTTTACATCAAAAGTAGTAATGGGATGCAAAAACAGACCTAATGAGGTGCATAAAGGGTATTTGTGCTGCATTTGTGAAGACTTCTGAACTGTAATAGGAATTGCTCCCTCCACCATTCAGTGGACATCAGTGCTGACCGTTATGCCAGCTGTACCCTTACCTTTTTGCAACAATAGCTCACTTCACATATTTTTACTGTAAAGAACTTGAAAATAGCAATGATCATCAATTCCATGTTTGTCAACAAAGGCAAATATTCTCAAAATTGAATTGATTCTCCCTTCACATGGTAAGCGCAATGTTCTAGCTGTAAGTGGCAATTTTGCTTGTGCCATGCGATTTGATAGAATAAATAGGAGCAGTCTACAAGAATTGTACCAGTCCGTAAAAAGGACTTTGCTGCACTGTGATGGGATACAATTGAGAAAATGTCTTCAGATATATAATTCTTCTAAGTGACAGCTGCAGTTGCTGAGGTCCTTGTGAAATGACAATTTTGTTCCTGAATAAAGGATCCCAATATTGGAGGTGAGAGGTCTGCTTTTACACAATCAATACAGCGGTGGTGAGGCTCCCTATTGCATCACCATGCAAATGTCTCAGTAATAATTCAAGTAGTGTGTATATATTAAATTAAGGATTCTTACTGCTCTGCTCTCAGGTATTACTCTGGATTACCCAAAAGTATAAACTTGGGTAAACATTTAGTTAATAAATGACATTGGTGGGTTAGCACACATGATATACGTGGTAAATGATTCATTCCAAGTAAATATTAGTAATGCAATAAGTTCAATTTGAACAAAATGTTTGGTTTTCAAAAGAATGTTGGTGTTTCTGTTCCAGAAAATGCAGTTGTAGTGGTACTCAACAGATGGCATAGAACAAGCTGTAGCCAACACATGTTTTGTCCTCTGATTGAGGGTGTATGCAACAAATTCCCTGCTTGTGTGAATGTGGCTTTCCTGGCACACCAGAGTGCACTATGCTGTTGTACAGCATGTTGCACAATAATGGTCAGAAGTAATGGGGTTCCAGTATATTTTCCCAGTAGTCCACTTGTTCACTTGGGTGAATTGGCATAGATTCAAGTGTCCAATGGCCATGTTACTACCGAATATTCTGAACCAGCACAGGTCACATATGGCTAGTGAGTTCTCCCTTTACAGATAAATATACATTTCTGGGTCTCACAGACCACCCTCAAACACTGACAGTTTCACTGGACTCAGCTCTATTAACTTCAGAGGAAATAAAGCCACTGACTAGAAAACAAAAAAAGGTCTTCAATTCCCCCAAGGCCTCTACAATAAACACCCTTGTTAGTAGCACTATAAAAAGCGACCTGCTCACAAAGATCTATCCAACTGTTTTTTTCAGTACAGCAGAAGACCAATTTATCCTTTGTTAGGGAGTCGAGAAGCAGTATCTGGTACACTAAAGGAGTCACATGAAGCACACAAACGCATCAGCCCTGTCACTGATATGATTCATCACGTCACTGAATTCACCAAAGCCTATCGAGGGGTATTCCAGTTCCACGACAACACCAAACCTATTGCATTTTGAAACTGACTCTCTATCAATGTTACTGAATAAAAGTCAACTACCTTCATTTTACATACTAGACCCTAGAAAACAGAAACCACCAGAACTAAGGTGTTTGAAGCTGAAAGCAGTACAAAGCACTGCCTTAACATTAAAGCATTGTGGTGTATTTAATAAAACTCTAAACATAATTACAGACGTTCATCTATTAACATCAAATTCAATTAGCCCTGACCACAATCCATATTAACTTTTACCACAAAAGTCTGAGGCAGTCAACCTCTAAGCATATATTAAGCTCCATACAACTAAAGATTGATAACAGAGAAAATAAAAGATCAGGCAACAATTACCATACACTCATGGCACCAGAATATAATTCTAAGGTTCAGCATGACTTTTTAAACAGAGGAAATATATTGAGGCTACTACAATCAGAGTTGATCAGATCTGAAAGCCCTGAATACACATAGAGTGACAGAGATTAAGCTAGTTGATAGAGCTATTATTCCAAGAGAGGAGTTCACAAAGGTAACTTGGGCTAACATTAAAGTAGCCAAATTGGCATTAAAACATAAGAATCTTTTTGCAATGTGAGGAATTATAATCTCAAAACCAATAATGGAGAGATACCCGAACCACTTATAGCACTTCATCCGCTCGTGATGGAGCACATGTTGGATACAGGAACAAGGTTAATCCTGATGAAAAATTATCTTTGAAGAGTTCTGTTCGCATTGGGGGAAGCAGGGAGAGAAGGCTGAGCATTCCATATGGTCATCACTGTTGCGCAAAGAGCATGTTGATCGTTGTGAATAGTTCACTGCTGTAGCTCAAAGTAAGGTCAGGTGGGCAATGTGGACAGTTGTTGCTTTAGCTTTGCAATAGCAATCATTGCAGGCTGTCGGTCACCAAGGACTGCCGATGTTGGAGTTAAGAGCAGGTCCGTCTGATACTTCGCGTTGGCAGTCAATATGGGCAGCAGAGTCTTGGTGTGAGCAGGCCCTTTTTCAGTTTTAAGAAGCTCACACTTCAGGATTTTCACCTTTTCTTTAGGTCCAGTACTCTCTGATGCCAGCCAAGGTTCTAGGACCTGGGGATTTCTTTGGGATCAGGGACTCACTCCAGCAGAGGCCAGCAGGGCTCAAGCAGATCCAGTTGCAGCAGATCAGCTGGGCAGTTTTAGGCCGGCATCTGAAGCTTGGTGTGTTCTTGTAGCTCACACAGGAGGTCAGCCAATGACCCTTGGAGTCACTCTAGATAACCTGGGATGAGGGCAAGCAGGTCAAATCTTTATTCTGAGAGAGTAAGGCAGTGTGCAACCAGCATGAAAGTTCTCTGGCAGCAAGGGCGGTCCTCATTCTGTAACTTCCACAGGTTCAATATTTATACCTGGTGCCAGCCTTTGTGTGTGTGTAGGGGGGACTTCCTGTTCTACCCCCTCATCTGGTTCTGGAATGTTCTTCCTCTTCCTCTGCCAAGGCCCCAGGTTGTCTGGTGGTGACAAAAGGCAGGCAGGCCTGGTGTCAGATTCTTTTGTGTGGGTAGGACGCAAAGATCTTTGAAATGCAAGCAGGGCTGGATGCAATCTCTTCCCAGTCATTCTGTCAGAACGGCCAATCCTATCCACATTTAAGCCCCCTTTGTGTCACTGTCTGGAAGGAATATACAAACAAAACAGCAGAGCCATTCACAGTCATGTGACCCAGGACACTGACAAAAGGGACAGATGGCTAGGACATGAAAATGCTGACTTTCAGAACTGTAACTTAAAATCCGACTTCACAATTAAAAAGTGTTTTCAATTACAATTCATTTGAGTGCAGATAGCATACCTCTACCTGCTCCCAATCTAGGGAGAACACTTATTAGATTTAATAAGGTAATCTAGTGTTAGTCAATGGGAGAGTGTTAGCTTTGCAACAGTGAAAATACCCTTAGGGATTTTTTTACTGCTAAGACATCTAAGATGTATGCACACATGTCCTACTTTTTAAATACTATTTGCCCTGACCTATGAGATTTAATGCAGCAAACACAAACACAAAAAGCCACCATATTCAGGCTAGCTTGGCTGATGTGGGGTGAAACCTTGAAACTGGTCCCAGGATGCTAATTTCCAGTCTATGGAGGACATGGCCTGCCAGTTCAGGCTAGACTATGCCCTGGACAAGCAGGGTCAAGGCTGATTTGCATATGGCTGGTCCCAAACTGGAATGGCGTAGCAAGCAAAAAAACAATTGTTTTAGGCCCAGATCTGTGACTAGGGTTGAATGTTTGACATTGTTTAGCATTCCATCCATTATCTGTTTTTTTGCCTTTGTTGCCCTAAGTGGGTATACCCAGACATGGGCCCTGTGCTCGCTATGCTACAGACTTAAGGATAGCCTGATTGATGAGGGAGTGATACTCCAAAACCGGTCTCAGTATGCTTGTTTCCAGTCCAGGGAGGACCTGGCCTGGCAGTTCGGGCTGGACGATTCCCAGAGGGAGCAGGGTCAAGACTGATTGCATTCAGCTGGGTCCAAACTGAAATAGTGTGGTGAGCAAAAAAAAAACTGATGGTTTTAGGCCCAGATCTGTGACTGGGGGATGAATGTTTGACATTGATCAGCTTTCTGTCCATCATCCGTTCTTTTTGCACTATGAGCCTTTAGGGCCTACGTTAAAGGTGACATGTGTATTAAAAAGGATGGTTTAGGCCAGGCAAATAGTTTATTTTGTCAAGTTGGAAAGATAGTTTAAAGCTGCATTACAGACTTTAGTGGCAAGCTTGAGACGTGTTAAAAGGCTACTTTAGTATGGCACAATGAGGTCTACAGGCCCACTAGTAGTATTTAATTTACAGGCCCTGGGTACAGGTAGTTTCATTTACTAAGGACAAATAAGTAAATTAACTGTGACAACTTAACTATGTTTGAAGGAGAGAGCACAAGCACTTTTGCATTGGTTAGCAGTAGCAAAGTGCACAGTGTCTGAATGCCAAGAAACAAAAATCTGCAAAACAGGAGGTGTGAAGGATAAACAGTTGGGGGAATACCACACTAATGATTTTAGGTCTAACAGCCCCCCATTCACTCACTGCCAGGACAAGAATTTGGTTTAATTTATTTTGTGAAAACAAGGGTCTTTTTGGAAGTTAAGGTCAATCTACATAGAATCCTCTGTCTCTAAAAAGATTTTGAATTGACAGTGTTTACATCTAAATACATGCCCCACTTTCGATTCAAAAGTAAGAAAACTATAACAAACACTGCCTGCATATAAAACCTGTAAAAGTATTTAAATGTGTATTCAAACTGGCTTCTACCTATCGTTCACAAATACGGATTTTGAAAACATTATTTTGCTTCTACCATGCTGAAGTTCCCTTGTTGAATTTAATGCATATTAAAATAAAATACCATTGTGTAAACATTTATCAATAATAATGTGAAATGTGTCCTCATCAAAATGGGTAGAACATTTGGGTTTTGTGTGCACTTGTTATACACGGGTCCTTCTTGTTCTACTGTCTTATTTTAATCTTCATATTTCAACTTGTATACCTTTTTAGTATTTCCAGTGATACTGATATGAGCTGTCAGTCAAAGGAAAATGATAATGATTATATATATATATATATATATATATATATATATATATATATGATGATTGTGTGTGTGTGTGTGTATATATATATATATATATATATATATATATATCTATATATATAGTAATATATATATATATGTTCATATATATATGTTCATATACATGTTCATAATGCTAGACTCTAATTTGAAGTTCAGTCAATCATATTTGTACTTTAATTGTTGTACAAAATGAAAGGGTATTCTGAATGCCAGAATGTGGCATTTGCTTATGATGTATCCATCTTTTCATAGTTACATAGTTGGCAAATGTTTTATTGAGTAGTGGTGTAACAAAGGCCACTGCAGTCCCTGAGGTGCGGAGGGGTCAGAGCTTCCCAAGGGGGACCCCTCAGCACAGTACTCTGGCCTCAGAGCTCCTACATGAGTCCAGAGGGGGGCCCCCCATTCCATGTACTGTGCAAGGGCAAGGGCCCTCAAGTTTCATTACACCACTGCAAATACATAGCATTCTCAGAATCACCCATGCAATTTATTATTGACGATGCAGCATAAAATGTCTATTTATCTTTGTCCAGTCATGTTATACATCTTTGCATACCCTTAATTTGGCGATCAAAACAATAATTTGACAAACCATTATCAATAAAATTTTAAATTAGCATATTATTCTAACATCTTGCACCTATAAGAAAGCATATAACTTAACGGTAAACATTTTGACATTTACCACAACAGCACTGTTGGCAGAAAGCCTATTCAAATGCTGAGTTGTTGAATTTTAAAAGAACTTTCCAACAAGTGTTTTTATCCATATTTCTTTCACCAATACCTATTTTTTCTGTTGTACTATGAGTAAAGTGGTCTCCTGACAGATATTGGTTGTGCCATGTATGTGATTAAGCAGGAAAGTCATATCCGTCCTAGTCTTGATTTCTTTAATACATCTTAAAACTTGCCATTTCTGCACTACAAACACCTGAAAATATTAAATGTATGCATCAAGCCATTTTAAAATTTGCCTTTAATCAATGATTGCTTCAAATATCTTTAAATTGCAAAGGCATCGTCTATGAAAGAAATGATAGTGAATTAATACTGATATGAGAACAATGAAGCAGACTTGGACCTCCAACAGTTTTTCCCCCAATTCAGAGATGTTTAATCACTGTGCAAACCTCATTCAATGCCATGCATTCTCTATTAGATATTACTTACAACTTGAATTTTCATGCACAGGGTTGAATGAACTGAGATCTCAAATATTGTATGTTTGGTCCTGGGTCCTTGATTGTCTTGGCTTTCAAAAAAGTGTCAGCCTGTTGATTTACTCTTTGGACATGGTTTAAATCCCCTCGCCTGTGATTTTCTATACTGTGTGGTTACAAATAAAACACAGTAAAAATAACCCTATCCTGCAGTTACCATCTACACTAAATTCAATGAAATTCCACTCCTGTCCTCATGAGACTTGAACAGTGGAGGATTGATGTTTATCCTCTTGGGAAGCACTTCAGTACATGTATTATTTATGTACTTGTATGTCTAGTCACCAACTCCTATTTTTAGTAATCTGTAAAAGCCCATCACAATGGTAGCTTATGTTTGTCCTGCACTCTTTCCCCACAGTACAAGTATATATAAGAAAAATCTGATTGACGAAATCTATGTGGTTACTTATAATCTGAAAATAACAGCTGCATTTGTATAAGGCAACCTTCTGTGCCTACGCTAATAACTAATTTGCAAAATTGGAAAATAATTACAAAAAGCCAATTCCGGCTGTCTTTAAATTATAGTTAATATAAAACTCTGGAGGTAGATAGAGAAGAAAGTTGCAGCTGAATATATGGTAGTCCAAATCATGTAAATTAATTGAGCTCTGAAGCAGTCCCTTATCTGTATGAAGCTCACATATTATCTGTACAGCTGTGAAAAGAGAAAATGACCTAATACACTAGTATCACTCAGTTCATAATAAATAACACAAGGCATATTTTTTTAATTGACTAGTTAGTGCTGGCAATTGCTTTACACATTGGGTAAGTATATTGGGATTTTTAGGAGAAACATTGTGTTCAATATTTGGTGGATCAAATCAAGGTTTGTTGGCAAAATCCAAGAACAGTTTTAAATCATATTATGATACATTTATTCACACCGAATGCCAACATTTTACATTGTACTGATATGAAAATGTCTACATTTTTTAAAAATATATTCTATTAGTAACAATGCATTTAATGCTGTCACATATCACTCTGCACTAAGGTGATCACTCCTCCCCATTGCAAATGACTTTAAAGGTACTACTGTCTTCTACACAGTTCACCACATGATCAGTCTGTGCACATTGTGAGGGTGCACAACTTCACACCAAGATATCAGGGCAATCACCAGGTAGAGGCCCTTATGTAACAGGTATAAGGCAAATTAAACAAATAAAATAAACCAAAAAATGAACATCAATAGCCCAATGATAACACATGCCTGATTGACCTAGTGACACAATACTATTTGCATCCTTACAACTCTCTTAAGGGCATGGCACCCATGAGGAATCCCCACTTCTCTCATGTGACAAGACACTGATGTGTGTGATATGTCTTTCATTACAACATATGATGCATGGCAGACCCTCCATCAGCTTCAGTCACCAACTTTATTCTTCTGATTCTGGCAGCCTCTCTAAACACCTTTGGGCCCCCTACTCCTTACAGTGAACAGCACACTTGACAATTAAATCTCTGCCAGAGCCTCAAAGGTGGATCTGAAAGAAGAGAGGGGGCAGCACAAACGGATATTGCCATTGAGCAGACACTTGCTTACAACTTCACAAATGTTATAGTCATTATAAAATGTTCATAAAATGTTAAAGGTAAAGACAAGGTAAAGGTACTGAATATCCACTTCCAATGTGCCTAAAGCATAGTGATGTTGTATAGAGCATTTGAAATATAAGCTTTGAACAATAAAAACGATTGAAAGTCTTTACATGAAGAGTCCTACACTAATCACACAATTTTAACAACAGTTCATTCCCATCTTTGAGTGGCCAACAAACAAGAGCAAACAAAAGGAATACCAAACAAGGGGAATATGAATGCATTTTACCCACTTGAATTGTTTTTTTTCAATTAAATGTACCCAATCGGGGGTACGTCAGAAATAATTTGAATGTTGGAAAAACTGATGCCCTTCAGAGAAATTTAGGACATGGCAAACATGGACTTGACCAACATCTTGAAGATTTTCAGAAGTTTGCTAACATCACAAAGTTGTCAACTTTTTTAATAGTGGCATAAAACTCCACAACAGATACATTTTGCATGACACAAAAGCAACTGATTGTAGGCAAAAATCTCCAAGGAAGAATCTGCCAAAACATACTACACTAAATTTCAAACACAGGTGATCATTTGCAAAAGCGATGAATTTAACAACTGAGCAAAGTTTGTAAACTGAGTAAAGCTTGCAGAAGAGCATAAATAGGGCATTATTAGTGTGCTTTTTGAAATATTATAATATTTGAGGGCTACAGAGTATTTGCAGAAAATGAAAAGCTGATGTTTGAGGAGAAAATTAGTTTCTTTATTCAAAAGATGCAGCTAATATTTTGGGAACAAAACAAAATCATTCAATGACAATTAGTGCATTTAAAAAATGAATGAGCAGATGCTTGAGTGATAAATCATACTTTCTTCATGGCACTAGAGTGCATATGTTGGCAGTTGCGTAGTAGGTACAAGGACCCAAAGCGATTCTGAAGCATGCGCACAAGCACACTGTTTTGTGTGGTCCACCTTTCTAAAGAACACACACAACTCATGGTCCTACACACTGCAGTCACTACTGCCGTTTTCCTCAGAATTTTTAATAAGGGTGGACAAACGCTGACATTTCTCTGGTTAATTTGGGTCTAGTCCAGCAGCATCACCCTTGATATACTGGAGGTCAATATTCTAACTTCACCTCACTTTACTGAGATGCATTTTGACCTGTTGTGGATGATGATAGCATGAGACAGAATCTCCTGTAAGTGGGATATCCTACAATGAGGACTTGAGTGCGGGCCAGAAACCTTCCCATGCTTTACCACAGGATGGGGAGGTAAGCAATACTGTGAGTGTTGGGGAGACAGACAGATGACAGTGTGTGATTTGGGGAGGAGATTGTAAAGATGGAGAGGGCTAACACCAGAAGACGCAGAACATCTGATAACAAGCAACATTCACCCATTTTGTGATTCACCAAAGAGCCATTAAAGCTGCCGGCTTTCGTTTTTTAAAATGTGTAAGAATGTACTTCATGAAGATTGAAAACTTTAAAACAAAATGCATGGAGTTGCCAGGGAGCAAAGTTCACAGCCGTGCACTTCCTAAACTTTTATAATAAAGTGACAGGACACACAGAGCCTGCTATTCAAGTGGATGAGGAGGTGAGGGGTGAGCATATTTCTCCTTATGAGATGGTTGTAGTATCTTGGAGAAGCGGAAATGCAAAGGAGTAGGAGAGGAACTTTAAAGGAGATGCCATATAAGTTTGCCCTTGTTGAAGTAGTCGATGGACAGATTCAGTGCTCTGAGAGTAAAGCCATTTATGAAGTGTTCAAAAAAAGAAAAGAAAAGCACTGACACCACTCTATACATAGGCAAATTTTGGACCAAAGATCCCATGCACTTTTGCCTTACCAGAGGCAGACAAAAACCCAATTCAGTCTAAAACCTATACATTATTCATACCAATAGGCTCACATGCTACAGCTAGCAAGATGGCTTAGTGTGTTATATACTGGCTGTTGTCATGTATGGTCACTAACAAGTCTTAATTCTGAATCCTGGTAAGGGCAGTTAAACAGTCAAAACTTTAGGAATGTAAATTGATTGCCGTTAAAGTAGATAACAGAAGCATCTTCTTTACAGTACTTCGAAATTGCAGACGTCTGGCATGAATAACGAAGTAAGACAAGTTAAAATTATTATTAAAAACAGAAATCTGCAGTGTCACGTTCTGTCTTCACATCCTGCCAAGATAGTTCATCAGAAATCCATCCAAAGGTTGCTTTGCAATAAACGATATTCACCAAATAACGTTTCTGAGCATTAGGTGGGGACAGGATGTGTAGAACAGAGCTTTATAGAGAATATAGAAAAAATATAATTTTGTTAGTTATAAGAATGATGTATACTACGATCATGATTGGCCAATTACACAGGGCAGTGGGTATGGTAGATGAGTGCGAAAGCTAATGGAGGAATGTGGCTGCACTTAAGGAAAAATACTGGAATCAGTTGTGCACCCAATCCCTTTTGTCTTTTGTATGCCCAGTTAGGACAAGATTTATCTAGGAAAATATGAATTCCAAAAGAAGAGGATGCCATCTCATTGTTTAACAATGACATCATTTGTTGCACAGTTTTGGAAAAGGACATGGGGTGTGCATTTCAGAATGACTATATGTAGTAGGTTTTGGTAAAATATGCTATTTTTTTAAGAATGTTGAGTGGGAAGAGTTTGAAATATGGGCCTTGTGCTAAACGTTGTTTACCAGTTTATTATTAACTGCAATCACCTATTGGGAGGATACCTCTCCATTTTAAAACATGTATACTTTTCTTTGTACCAATGCCTTCATGGTTTGGGTTTATAACCGTCGGTTGTTGAATACTATTTCGAAAAAAAACAAAAATTGTTTTGTATTGTTTCCAATTAACTTCTTCAGCAACAATACAAGAATCAAACCTGCCAATTCACCGTTGTGATATCAAAGAAGTGATCAACCAAACTAGTGTTCCACTAGTGCGTCCTTGCAGTGCAGGAAAGAAGCCAGATCAAGCTTTCCCCTGCGCGTCCTGGGCTTCAGAAAGTGGAGAGGAATAGAGGAATAGTGGAAGGGGACACTCATTTGCAACCTCCCCCACATATCTTAGGACCTGAAAGAGGCATTGGAATGGTGGGTGGTGAGTCATCATCTCCCCATTTTCTACTGCCTCCCTAGGTTAGCAACAGATCCAGGGAAATCAGAGGCGTCGGCATTTGATGCAACAGCACCTTAATTTGCCATCTCCCCTGCCATTTGCTTGTTGCTGCTGAAGCAGATCTCTGCCACTTTGTACATGGCTCTGTAACATGGAAACAGAGTAGATCATGGCGCTTTGTGAGTATAGCCAAAAACAATGGCGGGGAGGACATGCTGAAGGCGGTGGATAGGGTGACATAACACCGGCTATTCATTGTATACATTTCATGTGGTGAAGGGGGTAAGAGAAGGTGTGTAATTACAAAGTTTGTACGGCTACCCCATGGCTCCCATGTTGTTTTGGATGAATGCAGTGGATTCAAGCCACGACTTCAAATGCGCCTTTTCTATGATGTCACTCAGAAACACTGAATGAAAAACTTGAACAACTTGTTGTAAATAACACCCAGCTGAAAATCAATATATTATGACAAGAAGGCACCCATAAGGAGTGATAATTTAACTTCTATTAAGCTCTCAACATACTTTATTCTAATAAGGAATACATTTCAATAACATTTTGCACAAAGATTAGGTACTTACAAATGATTAATTTACGTGAACACTTTGGGTCTCAAGAATTCAACGAGGATAATCAAATTGATTAATTAGTACAATCTCAGTTTACAGCGATTTACTTGTGATAAAACGCAAAAGGCAGAAGGCTAGTGAACAGTTTCTCATAATGCTTTAGTGGTTTTCTATGCTCAAATATAAAATTGTTTGATGTGAATATGCAGTAATACGTGTGAAATATGACTATAATAATTAGAGCATCAAAATGCCAACATTTAATGTGAAAGTTAAACAATCACGTAACCATGGGCAGATAAGTCCGTGGGTGTAATATTCTAAGATTTTGATTGAGGGCCTTCCTTGCTTCTAATTTGTTTAGTGCTGCTTGTTAACTTCTTTATGTTATTTTTATGATCTGCAATTAGATAGTAATTGTGGACATAAGAGAAAACAAATTAATTGGCAATCAAATTTCATAGGATAATAAAACAGCAGTAACTGGTTTAAATTCAGTAGCATTTTATGACACTATAACTTGACTTCATTGTGTAAACAGCAAGTATGTTAGAGTGCATTTTGTAGGTTTTCTAAATAATTTTTTATTAGGAATAATTGATTTGTTAATGCAGATAGCGGAGTGTATGCCGATCACAGAACCAAGTATCGCACAGGAGAATGCACCTGAGATTGCTCTTTATCCTGTCAGTAGACCATTTGCAGTTGGATCTTTGGATCTTGAAGCGTCCTTAATGTGCAATGGCCGGTTCTGGAAGGCCCGCAGGATGTGAAAATAGACTGAAACAGGAACTGGCAAGGACAAACTGACGTTTGCGGGTACAATGCTTAATTTTTGTTTTGCAAGCATATGCAATAAAACAAAAAAAAAAAAAAAACGTTTAGCAATCTAAACGTGGCTGTCATATGCTCAGAATACAAATATTTAAATTCAAAAACATTCACTGAGGTGGTTAATTTATCAGTGCTGTTTTTGAAATAACAAGCCTTTCCCTTGTGCTGTGAATTTTATTATTTATGAAGGAGACAAGATTAAATTCTCTCTAACTAAAGCACTCTAATTGTAACAGCAACTTCAACAAGCATTTGCAATGTAATTGTCTTACGTTTGCTCGAGGTAGAGCTATTAGCTTTGTAAATTCTCAACTGGACTTTTCCTGCCACATAAATTGAAAGAAAAAGTAAAACAGTTGACATTTGCGAGCCAATTCAAAGTGCCATGGTCACCATGAGCATGAGCGTGAAGGAGAGATACAAAAGGAAAAAGAAGTTTGCTACAGTCAAACGTATCGGCAACCGTGCACTTATCCATGTAACAGGGTCAATGGCTGACACGGTTACAAAACTGCCCGAAGGAGGAACAAATGTAAAGCATTTAGCAATGATGATAAAGGCTTTTTGAAAGGGAAGCCCATGAGTGATGGGCGTGCGTGGTTGAAATCCCACAGATAGATTACAACACGTCAGAGTGCTTGCGCGCTCATCCTAAACAGGAGATTAAAACTATATCACTATCTACTTGGGCACCCACTGTGCAGGCAAAATAAATAACCAGGATTTAAAGTATTATAAAGAACCGCTAAGGCACACCAGCTTTGTCACTGAAACAAAAGGAACTATGTTTAAGCGTATTTGAGCAATGTGCTGTCACTCAAAGAGAAGAAAGCCTATGGGCATAGTGGGCTGACCTATTGCACCATGCAGTATGCTGCAAGAGGGAGGAAGCAAAATGTGAAGAGGAATGGGAATTTAGGCATCAAAAACTTCTATAGGTATCTATACTGTATATGGTTTTTGTTTAGAAAACCAGTAGTTTGGTATGACAGCTAAACCTCTCTCAAACGCCAGACCGCAAAATAGAGCTTACAAAAAAACTCAAAAAAATATGAACTGCTGCAATAACACCAATATACAGATGTCCCTCTTAAAAGTATTTGAGATTCACCAAAAATACACTGTTCAGTGCATCTGAATTCGACAGGCATGACATTTCAACACTAAATTAATCCAGTACATTATTAGGCAAAACGTGAATTATGCTTCATTTAGAGATTGAAAACTGTTCGATATCTATATTGTTAATAACTTGTCAGTCTTTGGTTTTGTTGTCAATGCACTTGCTTCTTCAATATAAGTGTAAAAGTATGTGAAGAGATTTGCATTCCTATTTGAGCATACTTGCGCACTTTTTTGCTATTCACGCACATTCCCTATTGGCTGGAAAGCTGCACAAGGCATACATTTCTAGGCTGACCTCTGGGAATCACGTGACATTTTATGACTTGCTATTTCCTGACTGCGTAGTTGCACATAATGTACAACTACACACTTTTGAAAGGCAGCTTTATGTGCGAGTGCATTTTTTTCGTTTTCTTGAGAGTATGTTCCCATGGAGGAATTTCTTTCAGTACACCACTACTAAGTTTCCGGGTAACACATTTATTTTTTACTACCACTAATTCACTACTGTTTAGCGAAAATATCGGGTCCCTGGACTAATCTTTTTGGAATTAAGAGGACCCGAACCTGCATTCTGACCATAGTTAAACTTGAACAGAAACTCTGCAGACAATATTGTATCTTCTACGCATTCAATGAACTTTGATCTCTTGAGGTAGACTTTTAAAGCACTCAAAGGCTTTCCCCCACCTGCCTTCACAAGTGACCTCGCACCTGAAGTGTTAACCATTACATATTGTGTAATGCATAAACTTTTGTTTAGTTTTTATTTTTCTTAACTAGTCACAAATACATTGTGGTGCAACCTGTAAGCCTATTTTGAAAAGCTCCATTAAAATGAAAAAAAGGATTTCAAGCATGCTGACTTACAGGGGACCGTTGGCACAGTGGGCATTGTGAATATAGGTGTGGTGGCATCAGTGACTTGCCACATAAATCATTGGTTCCGACACACAGATTAATTAGCATTTTTAACTTTTCCTAACTAATTTACTTATCATTGTTTATAAGTATGCTTTACTATTACTCAAGGAAATCAATCTTGACTTGTAATATTTTTCATATTTGCTCAGTATTCGCATTTCCATTTGCTCTAAAAATATGCTGTATAGAGTACATGTACCGCTCAGGCTGTAAATGTAAAAGACTGACCTGGTCTGGGAGGTGGAAAAGTAATAGAAATAGTCTCCCAGTTATTCAAAGACTTGAGAATATTAGGATGAGGAATGCTGAGCCATTGCCCAATCAGAAGCATTCAAAGGGAGGAAATGTGAACTGGTGGTTTGAGCTGCTGCTCTTCTAACCTGGGGGCCCAGATTTGAATCCTGGCCTCGCGCTAGACTCGACATTTTGTGTTTCTAGGAAAATCACTTAGGGCCATATGTACGAACACTGTTTCCCATAGACACAGAATGGGGAAAAACCTTTGCTACATCTGGCCCTTAATCTCCCTGTGCCTAAATGTGCGCAAAATGCATTTGCATAATCCCCACTTAATGTACATGATCTTGCTGATCATCTCCCGACCCCTTTGTGTAGTGCACAGTGCTCTGCTGCGTCACAGCTGGGTTTGTTCTATGTAAGTACCAATACATACAGGTGTGTTTGATTTTCACTTGAATATGTTTCCCCTCTGAAACACTACAATTAATAATGTTTTGTTAAACATTCAGGCACAAGATGCCCCCCAGAGGAAAGATAAGTCTGGCTCTGGTTCTCTCCTGCAAATTGGCTGCAGGAGAATGTAATCTCACATGACTCACAAATAGCGAGGGAGGTATCGTTGGAAGTGGTTCTGACAAGTGGAAAAGTTAGATCTAGTTTTGGTTAACTTCATCTTCGGCAGATGAGTGCCAGGAAAAGCTTTGCATTATTACAAACAAAAACACTGTCAATTTTGTTCCAGCCCGTCTAGCAAAGAAGAAACTAAGGGCCATATGTACGAACACATTTTCCCATAAGGACAGAATGGGTAAAACCCTTTGCTACATCTGGCCCTAATTCCCTAGAATAGCATGCTCCTCCTAACCAAAGAATATGGCTAAGAATAGAAGTGTGTGATACCTGAGACGAAACTGACTCCTGCCCCTTCAACTATAGAGGTATATATAGCCTAACCCATAACTCCAACAAAGTAGCCTCATAGCCCATTGCAGGTGGTTATAGCCGGGGCTTATAGAATTGCGTGGTAAAAGAGTACCAAATTATGTGGCATGGTTAATTAGTTTATGTGGCAAGAATAGGAAATTATGCAGGAATTACGTTGACATTCTTTCCATTACAGCAGCTCTGCAGAACAGTATAGTACAGTTCCTATTTATAATGTACATGTCTCTAGGGTTTAAGACATAAAAAAAATGCAAACTCTTTTAGATTCTTTTAAGCCTGAATGCCCCATAGAAGAAACTGTGATTTCGAGAACAGAGTATATGATGAGAACCTGCATGTGTGCTAGTAGAGAAATAAGACAAATCATGACAAAGCAGGAATCATTCTATCCACACTGATTGAATTACATTCAAGTATTTAATGCTATCTATGTAATATTATGTGTCTCAGAAATACCTAAAAACAACAATCAAAATTTTACGGTGACCCCCTGACTTTCAGAAAGTGTCTGGAATGACATTGCATCCCTTGCACAGCAGTTTCACTTATTTTGTATTTCTGTTAGAGCTAGAAACAGTTTTGTTAAATTATATAAATTGGGGAATAGGTGGTTAGTGTGACAAATTCATGTTTAAAGAGAAAATGCTGCATCCTTGTAATCCCATCTTGTCCTAGCTATATCTGTCATTAAATGTCTGCATCTGCTTCACTGTAATTAGTCAATCCAAAGGCAAGTGTCCGTAATGATGAAGTATGCGTTAAATGGCTGGCATAGTCCACTGTGATCAGCTAAAAGAATATTACAACATTAGTGCTTGATGTTCAAATAAACAACTTAGGGCCACATGTAAGAAGTTTTGAATTAGCGATTTCCTAATTGCTATTTCCTGTAAATCGCAATTAGGAAATCATCATTACAAATGTATGAAACCCTTTTGAGTTTCCCTTATGATTCATGGTGGGTCGCAAATAGACCTTCCTCATGAATATTAATGAGGTATTTCACATTTTGTGACTCATTAGAAATCGCAGCCATCAGAGAGATGGTGGCCTGCTGGACTCAAGAGACCACGATGTCTGTGATTGATTTTAAATAAAGCAATCCTTTCTTTTTTTTAAATGTAGCCCATTATGACAGGAGAGAGGCGGAAGAGGTGGAGAGGAGCCTAGAATCCAAAAGGCTGATGGAGAGGCCTTTGTAGGGCTGCAAAGAGGGCCGACGATGTAGAGAGGCAATGTGGTCTTGGCATAGTGAGGAGACTGGATGGTGAGCGCCAGCGCATGGAGAAAGAATATCGGAGGTTCGGGGACCCTGTGCAGAAGTCCCCAGTGGAAAGCACTGAGCAACAGAGACAGGTTAAATATCCACCTATACCATGATTCCATCCACAGTTTTGGCCAATACACTGAATATAGTCATGATGTCCTTCATCCAGCTATTTAAATTTGTCTTTGTTTCGCGTCACTCATCTGTGTCAAATCTTAGATCACTGGCACAACACATGTGCTCTGACAAATCTAAAATACAGGGATGGTAAGCTGGTGGCCTCCTCAGATACATAGAAAGCCTTTAATAGGGTTGAATAGAAATATCTGTTTAGGGTCGTGGAATGGATGGAATTGGGAGCACAGCCCATAGCAACATGTAAAAGCTATTACTCAACACATCACTAGTGGTTGTATGCAATAGCTACATCTCTCAAAAGTTTGAAATCAAGTTGGGACCAGATAGGGATTATCCCTCTGCCCCTGCTATTCATATTAGCACGAGCATCCATGGCAATTGCCTTGTGTTAGGATGAAAAGGTATACAAACTCCAGATACCTCTATTTGACACATACAATGCACTTCTGACTTTATCAGAACTGCATCCATCAATAACAGCTCTCATTGACATGATTTTGTGTTTATCAACGCATTCTGGATGCAGGACTACTTGGGAAAAGTGCAAGGCTATCCCACTCATCCATTAAACGACTACTGCCGCTCTGGGTGTGGCATCCATTTTGATGGAAAGCATCTAGTGTAACATACTTGGTGCCTGACATAACTGCCAGATTGCACCATATAGTTGACTGTAATTTATGCCCACTGTTGTCAAAGCAGGTCTTCTTGGTGATGTCTGAGATGTCCAGAAACAACACTAAATGCCAGATTGTACCGGGGAATCTAGTAATGCTCCAGAAGAGAAACTCCAGCAGGAAGGAAAAAACTGATGAACAGAAATACCTCACAGCTGTCAGGCCAAGCAGCAAGACAATGAGCAAGAAAAACACATAGGAGCTGGAGAAGATGGACAAATCCACATAGACCAGTGAGCTACCAATCTAGCAAGACCAGTTGCTATGCAACTGGTCTCAGAATGGATCCTCTTTTTATAGTCTTAGACAGGATGTGGATTAATTCAAAAGGACTGCAGCAAACTTGGATTGAGAAATATTGTAGATGATAAATACATCCCATGAGGTGGTGGCGCAATGCAGGTAAGGGAAAACCCTAACAACAGCTAGCAAAGACCAAATCAAATCTGAATAGATGATCTCACCTTAACCTACTATGTGTGGTAAGACACTGATAATTAGGAGGAACATCATGCTATGGCGTAGTTAGATACTCTACAAGCTTCCAATATGCGTTCCTCCACAACTGGTGGTAGACATATACAAACTACTGAAAAAATCCATACAGTGAGGGTTTAAGTTGTGCTTCCCGATGTCAAAACTATATGTGATGACTGAAAGCAGTGGCCTACACTTACCTCACATAAAAACATACTGACTGGCTTTTAAAGTGGCACACATTAGATAAATAATTCAAGATGCATTAGTCACACCCATCTAGGTAGAACTGGAGATGGCAATATGAAAGAGGATGGCTAGACTTAGAACACTATAAACAGACACACTAAAAGATTAAATGTGTCTATCCCCATGCTATCTGAGATGAAATATTCCTGTTGAAAAGCACACATCACAATAAGAGAAACAAAAAATGCACATGAATGCATTCACATTTTATAATAGTGCTATACAGATAGCGGGGAAGACTTTGAAGCCAAAGGTATATGGACCATAGAAAATTTCCTGGTTAATACTGAGCTGAAAATATTTGCCAGTGCACAGGAGAAATTCAGACTAAAGCCTCACCAATTTTGGATTGAGCATGGCCACACACTCAATTCACAAGGTAATAGCCCCCCCAAACATATTTATGTGCTTTGGTAAAATGTAAGAGAGTTGTTTCATGAACTTGGGGAACATGTAAGAATCGTTTCTGGACTTTACAGAATTTTGAATGATTGGTTATTTTCAGGCCCTTTGTATGACCAACTGAAAGACTGGTTGACCCATCTACAGGTAGACTACACAGAAGGGGAATAGTCAGACTTATAACAATGTATGATAAGCCCCTGGAGAAAGAGCACTTAAAACTAGCATACATTCACAGATGGCACTGACTCTCCAGAAACTTGAGTGCAGTAGGGATCCTCCCTGTAGCAGAATACTGGAGATGCAAAAACATACACTGTTACATTGTGCATATACTTTGGGAGTGCCCTGCCCTAAATCACAATTTGGCTTAAATATGAGGAACAGAAATGGAGACTCTTAACATTATAGGGCAACTGACAACACTGACAGTTTTGCTGCATGATTTTGCCTTGTACTGAGAGATCAAGCATGGCCAAACAAGGTGATTGGCTACAGCCTTAGCCTCACCAAAGCTGTGTACTCTTAGGCACTGGAGAACTGTAGGCTTTCCTTGCATGGGGTCCTGTTTCAAAGAAATGTATAAAATTTGTTTATGTGAAAGGGTGATATATAGCCCTGTTGACAATTTAGATACATTTCAGGGTGTATGGGGAGGAATCATTCATTGAGTACTATCATATCATACTTTGCTTCCCAATGATAACATTTTCAAGATGATCATGCTATAATTGAGCTATGTGGCCTAACCTTGCTGCACAAAGGCCAAAGAACATTGATATTATGTTTTGTTCTACTGTGCGCACCTTTTTTCAAGATAGCGGGCTTATACAAAACTAATGACAGACATGAGGCCCGGTGATATAATTTCAATTTGATCATAGGAATGGGGAAGACACTGAGACCTAAGGTTTAAAATCTGCAAATAAGATAATATTCCAGACGTAGCCTTGTAAAAAGGGGTGTATGTACTGTGGGGTACGCTATTATAGTAGAAACAAGGAACAGACTGACAGAGACAAGATAAGGCAGGGGATCACAGTTTGGTCTCCTTAGACATTGGAGGAAAGTGAAATTAGGGGCAAAGAATAGTTATATAACCATGTGAAATTTATGTTTGATATTAAAATATTTTGTTATGGTAGATATGAGATTCACCTGTTGAACCCTAATAAAGAATTGTCTGTACAAACCAATCACAGGGGCGTCTATTCCTGCTACTCTTTGGTGTATGAGCAATCGTAAAAGATGAGGTAACTTCCCTATTAATTTGAGCAACACAATATTCTCCTTAAAGGCTGACAACACTGCATCTTCCCTCTTGTGGACCTATGTGTAATATGAACATTAGAAATATCAGCCACTTCTAACCACCAACCCGATTAGTCCAATATTGAGGATGTATGGGTTCTTTACTGGAAAACCTGAACGCTAACTTGCAGTGCTGTGGAGACCAATATATGGTAGCCACCATCTGGTTTTCCTTGTTTGACTTTTACTGCTGGAGTAAAATATGTTGTTAAGGTTTCCCGGAGCGATTCCAGTGACAGTTTAAGTTTCCTGAAAGATGAAAGTATAAATAATATTTTTGTTTGATATTTTATCCTAATGACTACTGTTATCATAACAAATTAGAATACACAACTAATGGGGAACCAAGTAGATTCTACACAACACATTGTTGCTCGAAGGTTATAGCTGATAGCCTGGTTGGGTGGTGCTTTACTGGTTTTTGAGGATATTTTAAAGGGAAAAAGGGGTTTTATTGGATGCTTGATGGTATGCCTTGGTATGAATGAAGTATGAATGGTATGCATTAGCATGTTGAAGGTGTAGGGGGCTATATATGGTTTGTGTTTCTAGGGAGTATGTAGGTTTGATGCTGTATATGTAACTCTTTACATTGGCATAGTGCTAATAATATTTTGATATCATGTTTATTTGGAAATCACATTGAAATGCATGATGTGTATAACTTACTGATTCAGGGCTCATAATAATAGTTTTTCAATTATTTCGGGACTGTATCCTAACGGGCGTTTTTTTGTTTATTTTCTCGTTGACTATTCCAGCTAAGCACATGTAAGGGGTAACGTGAAAGTTGGCACTTTTTGGCGGGTTAGCACACAATATTTTCTCTTGGTAGTTGGTAAAAGCCTGTCACTCTTGCACGTGCCCTTTTTCATCCTCCTCTTTTAATCTCTATGGTTGGTAGTCTGGGCTCCCAGTTCTGAGATAAATGTAGAGTCCTGGATGAACACTCTAGTGCTATGAGACTACAGGCAAGTTGTGGGTACCTCACATCCTGACATTAGGTGTGAGTCTAATGCCCACACTATCCACTCTGCCTAATTAATTTTTTTAAAGTTTAAAGTCCACTGGAGGCTGCGGTGAGTCAGATGGTTTTGTTGAACTTGTTTGAAGTAGCATACAGTTACTTACCTTAATGTTTCCCAAATGTTTGCCAGGGGTTTTAAAAAGTTTAGAAACACAATCAGAATTTTGCTGTTGCCTTCTCTTCAAGAAAGATTGGGTAGATTTGGGTACGGGTGGTGCCTTGACACAGTGCTCAAGGACATTAATCTACTACTGAACAAGGATGTATGGGGCACCTGAATGTAGCATACCAGGAGGCAATCACAAAAAGACCACAGTGAATAAATAGTGCTGGCTAGAAAATAGTAAATAAATACACTGATAATCTAGTGGGGTATGGCCTCTCCTTGTATGTGTCTGTAAAGCTTATGTTTATCATTGAATTTTTGTCCTGAAATTTGACCTTTCATCATGAATTTTGTCCTAAATGTTTTACAGTCCTGTCGAGAATTTGCCTCCTGGTCAGGTGGTCACCCTAAGCTCTGTCTGTAGCAACAGCCTCTCCCCCACTTCATTTAAAATGCTATTACTTCTTGGGCACTCACCCACCAATCTGTTGGGCTCTCACCTACTAATCGCCCTAAGATGCTCCACACAGCAAAAAAAAAAAAGAAATAAGTGTTGTGTCTTGAGAAGTGGCCCCTCCACCCACCTCAGCCACTCAGCTCTTTCCAGTGGAGTCAGCTGGCATCTCCCAAACAAAATCTGTGGTGCCCTGCTAGTATCTTATGCCCAGTGGATTATAATTTAAAAATAAATGCTGCTCTGCTGGAACTGTCCCTCGTCACAGTGTATTGGAAACAATGTTTCCAATGCATTGTTCTCCCTCTCAGGGCACGGAGATCGACTGTACATTCATTAATAAAAACATACATGTGTGTATAATTTTAAAAAAATGCATTTACCTGCCCACATGCCTCTGCCGCTCCTGCTGCCTCACCTCTGCTGCTCTACTGATTCAGTGCTTCCTTTCTTCCGGTCCCCACTCAAGCCAGACGCTTCTCACATGCTGTTACACAGCATGTGAGAAGCCCCGGAATTGGTCTGAGAGGGCTGAAATACCACTCAGGGAGGAAGTGGAAGCCTTCAGTTGGTCTTTACCCGGCTGTGAAATACAGCCCGAGTGGTGAGTTCTAAGTGTGCATGTTAGTTTGGCCAGCCTCAGAGAGCCAATCAAAATTACATGCACCACTACTCGACCTCCCTCCTGACACAGAGGATTCTGGCCCACTCCGCCCTAGAAAGCAGAATTATAAAATTATAATAATGTATTATCATTTTATTTTTCTGCTGCCTTATTAGCAGTGGGGCAACGTTCCTCAGCCATAGTGGACGGGCTGCCCCTGTTATCTTTCTATCTATCTATCCATCTATCTATCTATCTATCTATCTATCTATCTATCTATCTATCTATCTATCTATCTATCTATCTATCTATCTATCTATCTATCTATCTATCTATTACCTACTGGTGGTCTCCAGTAGGTAGGTATAGTTAGGACCTTGGGCCCAATGTACAAAGCAATTTTGCAGTCGCAAGCGGCGAATTACATCGTTTGCAACCGCAAAGTGGCCTTGTACAATGTACCATCCCTACTTTGCAAGTCGTTGTCTTTTTACCAACTCAGAAAATATGGATTGCCACTTGCAATTAGAAAGAGGCGTTCCAAGGGTATCCTTTCCTAATTCAGACTTGCAGGCCCATGTGTGATTGTTTTGTGACCGTGAATGCGGTCGCAAAGCAATCGCAGTTAACACCAATTTCAAATTGATGTTAACCCATGCGCAAACGGGAAGGGGCCCCTTCCCCCTTTGTGAATGGTAGCAATAATTGTTTGCTACTGCCTACTCTGAAAAAAATTAAAGATAACCTTTAAAGAAAATGGGCTGCATTTAAAAAAAACTGCTTGATTGAAAAAGCAGTCACAGACATGGTGGTCCGGAGACCCCATCAGGCCACCATCTCTGTGAGTGCAGCCATTATCAAAAAGGTCACAAATTGTGACCTGTCTCATGAATATTAATGAGGTAGGTCCTTTGAGACTCATTTGGGAATTGCTAATAGTGTCTCAGACAATGTTGTACATTACAGATTGCGACTCACAATTTGGGACTTGTAAAAAATGCAAATTGCGAGTCGTAATCTGTTATGTTCGTACATTGGGCCCCATGTTTCCATAGAAAATAGTCTTTTTTGACTTGCCTATATCTTTGGCACCGTTTGACAGATGTTCATGAAATATTCCATTAAAAGTGTTGCGTTGATTATTGTTGTGCACGCAAAGTCTCGGATTGATCCATCAAGCAGGGGCTGAGAAAAAGGGGGAGTCAAAAACCGTGCTTTTCCCATATTAACTCCTAGAGGAGTTTTGAACATGACTACAGCCCAAACCACTGGACGGAATTACACCAAATTGGCAGAAGTGTAGATTTCGGTATGCAGATGACACTTTTTGTTATTTGGTGTAAATCCATTTAGTAGTTTTTGAGATATTAAAGGGGAAATACATTTGTATATCTATGACCATGGATCTCTCATGATGATCGTGGCGTATTCGCAAATGCGAATGCCAAGAGGAATGCTGCGATTGGCTGGCCACAACCTGACCAGAAAGTTTCAGCCACCATTTTAGGTAACAGGAAATGGTCCAGGGGCTGAATAAAAAGATGAAAAGGGGCAATAGAGGTCAGAGTGGAGGTACCCTGAATGCAGGTCTGTGATATAGGAGTCTTTGATGTTGAAATTATGACCTTATAATTATTTTTTGTCATGACGTGCGATACTCGCAAATATGATGCAATGCTCTGTGCAGTCCCCTGTGTAACATTGCAACACATTTGCGAATATGGGCAACATTTATTTTTTAAAAATTCACAGATTAATTCATACACTAAGTCATTCACTCATAGAAGCACTCAGACACTCATGCACCCACTAACAGACGCAATCAGAGTTATACACCCATTTTCAGAGCCACTCACTCACGCACCCACTTTCAGTCCCACTCAGACACTCACACACCCACTCAGACCTTTATGCACCCACTCAGAGACCTACTGAGGCACTCACACACCTACTCACAGACCCACTCAGACCCTCACACACCCACTCACAGACCCACTCAGACACTCATGCACCCACTCACAGACCCACTCTGACACTCATGCACCGACTCAAAGTCCCACTCAGACACTCATGCACTCACTCACAGTCCCACTCAGACCTTTATGCACCCACTAAGAGACCTACTGAGGCACTCACACACCTACTCGCAGACCCATTCAGACACTCACACACCCACTCACAGACCCACTCATACTCTGACACACCAATTCACAGACCCACTCAGACACTCATGCAACCACTAACACCTATTCAGACACTCACACATCCACTCACAGACCCACTCAGACACTCACATACCCACTCACAGACCCACTCAGATCCTCAAGCACCCACTCAGACCCTCACACACCCACTCACAGACCCACTGAGGCCCTGATGCACCCACTCACAGACCCACTCACTGATGAATACACTCACATAGCCACTGAGACACTGATGCACTCACTCAGAAACCCATTCAGACATTCATGCACCCACACACAGACCCACTCTGACCCTCACACACTCACTCACACACCCATTCAGACCCTAAAGCACCTACTCAGACAAGCACCCACTCGCAGACCGACTCAGATCCTCACACACCCACTCACAGACCCACTTAGACACTCATGCACCTACTCACAGACCCACTCAGACCTTACACCACCTACTCAGACTCTCATGTACCCACTCACAGACCCACTCAAACACTGACACACCCACTCACATAGCCACTAAGACACTGATGCACCTACTCACAGACCCATTCAGACATTCATGCATGCACTCACAGACCCACTCAGACCCTCACACACCCACTCACAGACCCACTTAGACCCTCACACACCCACTCACAGAATATCAGTAAACATTTTGTTAAAAATGTAAAATTTTAAAAAATCACAGATTCATTGATCCACTAAATCACTCACTCCTAGAGGCATTCAGACACTCATGCACCTCTGACAGGCCCACTCAGAGAGTCATACAACCACTTTCAGATCCACTCAGACACTCATGCACCCACTCACAGACCTACTCAGACACTTATGCAACCCACTCACAGACCCACTCAGACCCTCACACAGCCACTCAGAGCCCCACTCAGGCCCTCACGCACCCACTCACAGACCCACTCAAACACTGATACAGCCACTCACATAACCACTGAGAAACTGACACATCCACTCACAGACCTACTCACAAACTCATGCACCCACTCACATACTCACTCAGACCTCCCAGACCCACTCACAGAACCACTCAGACCCTCATGCACCCACTCACAGAACTACTCAGACCCTCACACACCCACTCACAGACCCACTGAGACACTCATGCACCCACTCACAGAACCACTCAGACCCTCATTCACCTACTCAGATCCTTACACAACCACTCACAAACCTACTCAAACATTGATGCACCCTCTCATATTGTCATTGAGACACTGATGCACCCACTCACAGCCTCACTCAGACCCTCACACACCCACTCACGGACCAGCTCAGAATCTCATACACCCAGTCACAGACCCACTCAGACCATCATACACCCACCCACAGACCCACTCAGACCCTCATGTACCCACTCACAGACCCACTCAAAGACCCATGGGCTCAAGACCCACTTATACCATCACACATCCACTCACAGACCTACTCAGAGACTCATGCGCCCACTCAGAACTCCACTCCGACACTGATGCACCCACTCCCAGACCCACTCAAACAATGGCTAACTCACTTACAGACCTACTCAAACCTCCACGTATGCACTCACAGACCCACTCAGACACTGACACACCCAATCACAAACCCACTTAGACACTGACACAATCACTCACAGTCCCACTCAGACACTCATGCATCCACTCACAGACCCACACAGACACTCTCATTCACAGGGACATTCTCACACCCACTCTCACACCTAGAGATACCCTCTCACACCTTTTCTCACACCCAGACAGGCACTCTCACACCCACTCTCACATCCACATAGATCCTACCACACCCACTCTCACTCCGGACAGACACTCTCACTCCCTTTATCACAGTGACAGATACCCTCTCACATCTTTTTTCACACCCAGACAGACCCTGTTGCCAATTCCCACTGCGTACAGTCGAAATGTGTGCTTGGAGGTGGCTGGATTAACTTATAGTAATGACAATTATTTTGTGTTAAAAAAACATTGAAATTCACTGAAAAAGCTAAGGTTACAGGGATGTTATAGTTAGAAAAAATAATTATTACTCGACAAAGCCAGAGAAATCCAACAGTTATAGTTAGAGTTATTTCAGGTAACTATAACTCGTGGCCTAAGATAAATATCAGGTTTTCGTCAAAAATTACTTTGATATTGTCAATGATATTATCAAAAATGTCATGAGTGTTGTAATTAGCAGTGTATGACGATGGCACGAATTATGGTTACCTTAGGGAACGAGTTATAGTTACTTGAGACAACTCTAACTATAACAGGTGAATTTCTATTGTTTTGTATGTTTAACATGTGAGCCTAACTATAACATCCCTGTAACCTTTGTTTTTTTAAGTCAATTTCTATGGTTCTTTTTTATTTCTAATTCCTAACTATAACGTCCCTGTAATACTTCAGTGAATTTCTATGATTTTTTTCATGTATAGTAATTTTCATTACTATACTGCGGTAGTTGGCTGCAGCGGCTGGCCTGCAGCCAGGCCCTGTGGCCGACCCCCTATAACTCCTCAATTTTGCACTGCACATAGCCTTTGGCCACCCCTGCAGCCAACCTCCATAACCTAACTCATAACCCCCTAACCACCCAACCCCACAATGTGCATTGCCTTTGACAATCCACAGCTGGAGCTGGACGAAGGTCTACGTGGCCTCCCTCCCTGGTCGATTTCAGCATGGGACTGAGCCCCAGGGCCCCCATCCCTCAGAACTCAGCCATCTCAAAAATTTTGGGGGGAGGGGCCCCTCTCTTCTGGTCGATTTCTGCCCTGAGGACCCCATCCCCCGTGGCCTGGCATTAACATGTTTATTTTTTGGGGTGAGGGGGTCCACGTGGCCCCCTACTCAAACTGATCTTGGCCCTGGGGACCCCATTGCCCACAGCCCACCCTTCTAAATATTTTTTGGGAGGTGAAGGGGGCCCCTCTATCCAGCCAATTTTGACCCCAGGGATCCCCTTTCCACGGGGCCTAGCCTTCATTTTTTGTGGGGGAAGGGGACCACGAGGCCCTCTTCCCCCAGCCGATCTTAGCCACGGGGCCCCCATGACCCAACCTAAACATTTTATTTTTGTTGGGGCGGTGCTCCCTGCCCAGATCTCATCCACCAGGGCCTGGCAAAAACATTTTACTTTTGGGGGGAAGGGAGCCACGTGGACCTCTCTCCAGGCTGACCTCGGCCCCAGGAACCACCTTACCCCGGTGCCTGCCCATGTGACCTGGATGCCCCCCAGTGCACCAAGTGACAATGTTGGGGACCATGGCGGAGCCTGAAGGCTCCTGCGGTCTGAGCCAGCCCCACACCTCCTGTTGGAGCCGGCATTTCTGTCAAGGAGAGCGAGCTGCTAAAGCAGCTCCCTCTCTGGGAGAGCAATATTTCCTTTATTTTCCGGTCTCTCTTTTTTCAAGCAGGGAAACGTAGGAATTCTCTGCTTTCACGGGGCAGAGGTGTCAAAGCTCCCACCAAGTCACAGCAAACAGCTATGTCCCGGTTTGTGCATCCTAGGACATAGCAGGAGCCAGCCCTGAGGATGGCGGTCCCTAGGGCCATTGTAGGGTTCATGAGGGGAGCTGTGCGACCTCACTCCATCTTTACAATTTAGCCCCTGGGAGGTGGTGGTCCTAAAAAATGTTTTTTTCTGTGGAAACATGGTCCTAACTAGAACTTCACACTGGTGATAACCAGTAAGTAATGTGTATGTGTGTGTGTATATATATATATATATATATATATATATATATATATATATTTTATTGTCACCTCCTGCTCCGTAAGGGGCCACAGACCCTGCAGGGCGGCCTGGGTTAGTGGGGCAAAGCATCCCACAGAAAATATCTCCCAAACACGAAAAGCCCAGGCACCAGTCCATGTTAAAATCCAAGCATTTAATAGCATTTCTGAGCAGCAAGACAAAAAATCCTGAAGCGTTTCGGCAACAGCATGCCTTGTTCACAGGTAAGTAAGAGCAGGTGAGAGTGAGCCAGTGGTTTGTAAAAGGCAAGTGGACTATCAAGTAATGGATACCTAATGCACATAAGAACATTTGTATGGTGAACTGAAGTGCCTGTGACGCTATTGCAGCTATATGGAAATAAGCGCTCCAGTTCAGGAAGTTATTTATATGGAACTGTGCATTATGGGAGTTGGAGTTTGGTTATTGAAGTCACATGACTGTGTATTTAAAAACCCCTTATATGAGGACAGCTAGTACCTTTTTGCTTTTCGGTTCCAGAACTGTCTATTGGCGTGGTGCCGAATCCCACAAAGGTATACTGAGAGTCCCATAATCTTCAATCAGATTCTCAAAAAGAACCTTGAGTCTCTGATCATGGTGTGTAACTCCGTCCTAATACAATGTATCGATGGCCTGTTTGTGGCGTCTGATACTGAAGAAGCTTGCAAACAAGGCACCACTGCACTACTGAACCACTTGGCTGAGAATGCACATAAAGTGGCCCTGAATTAGTTGCATTATAGTCAGAAAGAAGGTCTGTATCTTGCACATCACACTGAGAAAGGTGCGAGGAACGTGTCACAGGAAAGATTCTGAAAATGAACCTACAAACCACCCAGAGAGAAGTCAGGATGATTCTGGGATTTTTGGGGAATGGCAGGCATACCCATCTTTTCCTTAGTGGCCAAGGTTTTGCAGAGGCTGACACACAAGGATGCATCTGATGCAATACAATGGTATAACAACCATTTGGTTGCCTTCCTAGATCTGAGGGAAAGTCTCTGTCATGCCCAAGCACTGGTAATGCCTGATTATGATAAAGCCTTTACACTTTTCTGCTGTGAGAGGGAGGTCTGCACTCTCTCAATGCTTACAGAGATGCACGAAAATGTGAGATGTCCTGTGGCCTATTTTTCTGCTACTCTTGACACTCTGGCTGCAGATATGCCCGGCTGTCTAAGAGCAGTGGCTGCTGTTGGTGTCAGTATAAAGCCTTGCAAGAGCATTGTGATAGGACATCCTTTAACTGTCCTTGTCCCACACTCACTGGAAATATTGTTGACAAACAGCGGTAGCTCTTCCCTTAAGGTAGAGGAGCGTCGCCCCCTGCCATCAGCAGAAACTGCAAAACCTTTAACAAACAAAACAATAGTATGCCATGTTTAATAATATTTCATTTGTTAAAGGGGCCACAGTGTGACTTAGGCCGGCCAAACACACATGCGTAGTAGGCTCTCTCCAGCCCAACAACACAGTTGCCGGGTTGGAGAGAGCATGCACAAGCTCCCAGTCTGCCTGGGCGCACCCTGACTGGGCCCTCCGAGCCAATCCTGACGCTGCTCTGAGCAAGTGGAGCAGTACGGCGCTGTGGATCAGGCAAGTTTTTATTTTTTACTTTTTAAAATTAAAAAGTACTACCTCCACCCTCACATCTGTGCGCTGCACCCGCCCTGCCCCATGTGAGCGAAGTGAGCCAAGACTGTTGATAAATATTTTTGACACATACTTGTACTCAGCACCTTACTACTAGCCGTCCAACGAGAGGTATTGCCTGCAGACAATGCTACTCTCAGACACTGTGCTACATTGAACCCTGCTACACTTATGCCACTTCCAAAAAATGAAATGAAAAAGATGATGTGGAGGTTGAGCATGATTGCCTCCATGTCACTGAACTATACACCAAGCTGAAACCAGATATACAGGATGAGCCACTGGTAGAGTCCGATTACATACTGTTTGTGGACGGTTCTTGTCTGAGAGACAGTGAGGAAAATCTGAGAGCTGCCTATACTGTCTGCACTTTTTCAGGAGTAGTCAAAGCCTCCAGGCCTTGAGGGATGTTCTGGGCACAAGTGGTTGAATTGACAGCTCTTATTAGAGCTTGCTGTGTCTCTGACCAGCTGAGAGTGACTATATTTACTTACAGTCAGTACGACTTTAGTGTTGTTCATGACTTTGGGCAGTTATGGTCACAATGGTGTTACATGACCTCGTCTGGTTTCCTTATCCGCAATGAAACTATGTGATGAGACTCTTTGAGGCATTACAATTGCCTGTATAAGTTGCTATGGTAAAAATGTTGTGTTCACTGCAGTGGTGATGATTATATAACAGTGGGCAATTGTTACACTGATGAGGTCACCCAATATTGTGCACATGGATCACAAACATACAATGGTAAATATGTTAATGAGATTGAATGTGAAACCAACTATAACCTTTTGTTGTCTACAACTGATACTTGTAACAAAGTGAAGAGGTTGTAGGAAGAGGTGACAGAACAGCAAGGTTTGATCAGAGTAAGATGTGTGAAAAGAAATGATATATGGGTTTCTGTAACTGGCAGACCAGTGTTACCAGGCAGCATGCTATCTCCAATGACAAGGCATTTCCATCGATCCGCTCATATTGGAAGGGATGCCACGGTACGTTTGTTTAAGCAGTATTGGTTTAACCCATGAGTTAGGATGGAGACTGAACAATTGTGCCACAGATGTGTTGTGTGTCAACAGATGAACGCAAGGAAGGAACTCCTGTGACATTGAGCCACATAGAAAGATCAGGAGGGCTTTTCATTCGAATACAGCTTTACTTCATCAAGGTGCCTGTGTGTAACAGGCTGGGGTATGTCCTAGTGGCAGTGTGCATCTTTTTGTGTTGGGCTAAGGCTTACACAACCAGAAGAAATATCAGTCTCACAGTAGCCAAGTTGTTGTTGAGGGAGTTAATACCTAGGATTGGTTTCCTGGAGTCAGACCGATGAACTAATTTCAATAATGAGGTCCTGAGCATGTTGTGTGCAGCACTGCACGTGGAGCAAAAACTACACTGCAGATATCAGCCAGAGGCTTCTGGTATTGTGGAGCAAGTGAATGGTATATTGAAAGCCAGCTTCGCCAAGGTGTGTGCATCAACATCTCTGAAGTGGCCAGACATTTTGCCTCTTCTGCTGAGTCTTCACAGAGTTCCCAACAGAAAAACAGGTTTGTCGCCCATGAAATCACTATGGGACGAGCTACAAGACTGCCTGCAGTACCTACAAATGTGTTTGTAAACATTGTGGATCACATGGCTCTTGACTATTGCAAGAGACTAGCTAATGCGATCTGTTCTGTGTCCTGCCAGGTTGAAGCTGTTGCTGCCACTCCAAGTCTGAAGCAGTGCCATGACCTCAGTCCTAGCAATTGGGTTTTGGTTAAGACGTGTTTGGAGTCTAGGTGGCATGGACCATAACAAGTTATCCTAGTAACGAAAACTACTGTCAAGTGTGGGGGTCTTCCTAACTGGATTCATTCAGGCCACACTTGTAGAATGGAGTTTTCTCTTTATGATGTGACAGTACCTCTCCCTGAAATGAAACCCACAACTGAAAGACAGCAAGAAGAGGGTCAGAGAGTACTGAGACCCATCAAGAGTCTGTGACAGCACATCCTGTTCCTGAGTGGGGTCTTGATGAACTGATAATTGAGGAGTTATGGCCTGAACCACAACCTGACCCAGACTCTAACCCTGAGAAAGGGTTTAGTGCTGTGCCACACCGAGTAGAGACTGAGGACAGTTTTCCAAGAATACAAAAGATAGAGAGTGATTGCCAAGAGAAAAAGTACCAAGTACAGTCCCATAGAATACTGAGAATTCTGATCTGAGTGACAGAGAATGCGAACTGCCTGTACTCAGGAAGTCAAAAGGAGCTTGTGAATTCAACGACAAAGGAGAATTTCCAGTTGAATCTCCGTAAATGTGAACTGCAACTTGAACTCAGTTTGAAACGGCATTCTAATTGAATGAACTGAGTTGACATTTTCTGAGCATTTGAACTGAATTTTGACTTGTAAATAATAAAAATGACATTGTTTGGAAAAAAAAAATAAGAGTTCCCAGACCTGAGGCAGTTGATGGATTGTAAAAGTGTTATTTAGAAGGAGTTGGAGAAAGGCTAAGGAAGTCTTACTAAGATTCGTTAAATAACCTCATTGCATGAACTTTGTTTTGCCATTTGCACTAGTAGAAACCTATGTGGAAGATTCTCTTTACTGCTAATTTCTAATCAACAGTTTGATTCTAGAGAAGTAATAGAAAATAATAACACAAACAGAGGCAGATATGTATTAGTAGGGGAGTGGTTTGTCACTATTGTAGTACTAATTGTTCTTCTTGTAGAACTTTCCTCACAGACACTTTCTACTGTAGCTAAACCTAAACCTAGCATTACCCCTTTGACCCTGAGTCCTGTAGACTATAGCTTACATGCACTAGATTATAAGGCGTTGCATATAGATGCATCTAGAGGAAATTATTCTTCAAATGCTTATTGCAAATTGCTTTTAGAATATGCTGACAGTATGAATGTGAAGGATTGCTATGTCTGTATGCAGATACCTGCATCCGCTGCAGAGGGAATTACCTATCACCATATTCCTCTTACGTATGGTGTTATGTGCAGCCTTCTGTTGAGGTTGTTTTATGGAACAGAGCATTTCCAATACTATTTTTCAAATTATGATTTGGTGTCTACTGAAGTTCCTTCATTGAAGCATTTAAATCTGCCCTTCCATGCTGAGATGATGGAGACAGTTGACAATTATCTTAAACTGCTTAAGACATTGGAAATGGCTTATGCTTATAGACACAATCTGACATGTTCCTTAACTGAATTTGAGAAGACTTTTTTGGATTCAGTAGAAGACAGAAAGAGACCAATAGATTAAAGGGGGAAAACTGGATGGGATCAGAAGCATAAAGGACAGTGGGATGAAGAAGAAACGAAACACAGAGATTTAGGAGTCATGCCAGTGTTGCTTTTAGATTGGAACCATAAAGGGAATTTTTGCCTGTGTAGGAATGAATCATCCCTTAACAAAATTTTTATGGGTAAGAGTGAGTGGGAGCATGATTTCAAATATGGAGATATTTGGCTTGCATTTCTGGGAGGACGTGGTCCCATTATTCCTGGAGTTTATTTTGTTTCTAGGGATCAGGTATATTTCAACTTTCCCAAGGGATGGTATGTTACATGTTATTTAAGTGTTGTTTCCCCAAAGATATATCATATGGAGCATTTGAAAGATCGTGTATGGAGAAGTAAACAAGGTGAAAGCGGTGCTGAAATTGTGGGAGACATTTTTGGTGCACTGATTCCAAATGTGAATGTGATCTTGAATGATGTCAAGATTAGAAAGTTGTCTACAATACAGGATAAGTTGTCTACGAGTAGAGTAAGTTCCTTATTAGCTGTAGATATTGAAATTATAGCTATGAGATCCACGGTTTTGCAGAATCGTCTTGCTTTAGATATCCTTCTTGCAAAAGAAGGCAGAGCCTACAAAGTATCGAAGGTCCAGTAATGTTTTACCTACATACCTGACAGGAGTGAGAACTTGCAGAAGAACAATAAAAACAGTACTGACCTAAAAGGAGATCTTCAGGAATTAGAAGTTATAGGTGTTTAGGGAGCAATTAAAGAAGGGTTTTCTATGATTGGCAAATGGTCTGGAAGCCCAGTATGTGAAGCAGGGGGTTCTATCTTAAGACATCCTTTTGCTGTTTTCATCTGTGGGATATGTTTGTTCATCATCTTTAAAAAAATATAAGGATGTAAAGGCAAGGAAGTAAACGCAGAAATCAAAAGGATTGAAAAGTACTAGAAGAGATATGAAAATAAAGTAGATTCAGTATACATTCTATGAACATTTGAAACATCTAGAGAATACTAGACAAACGTTGTTGAAAATGTAAAGGTTTTGACTTCAGGTCATCTAATATAGATTCGTATTCGTGATTCGTGATAGTATTCGTGAGTTACTGTGATGGCTTACATTGCCATCAGATGGGGGACTGGAGTGGCATAATTTTAGACTCCATCCTTACACATCAGTCATTGCGCAGAAAGACATTTAAAGTTTACATTGTATTTACTGTGTGCTTTAAAATCCTTAACATGTGTATCTAATTAAATGCAATTATGAAATGTCACCACTGAAAGACAAGTTTTATAAACATGCACACTGATGTTAATTGTAAAGTGCATACATAGGTATAACCATGAATATGAAAGGTACATTAAATGTTAGTTAAAGTTCAGGCTAACTCACACCTGACTAAAGGCCTTAAATCTGAAATGTATTTCTTTTTGAATAGTGTGTTTTTCTTTGTAAGTGCTTTTCAAGGTCTCATTTACTAGAGACAATCAATTTGGATTCATGTATTAGCTTTACTGATAGCAAGAACATGAAGATTTAATGAGCAGCTGAAATCACTGATTGATTTTATTCCTACAGGTGTGAAGCATTACACTAGACACTTGTTCCTTTTCCAGAAGACTTCTACTGAAGCTGTCACTATGCTGACACCTCACAACCCTATACGTATTTCCATATTGCCTTAAGAAAATCCTCTTGCATTCCATATTGCCGTAACCACCTCTCTACTCATCTTTAAGCCTTGATTCAAACACACCATAAGATTTATTTCCAAATCAGTCTCATTCCTTATTTAGAACTCTGACTAGAACATTTTAGAATTATTTTTATGCTTAAGAGAAAATGAAGCTTCTTTATGGAACATCTATTTCTAATTCTCAGTTTTTGTATTGCTGTGATTATAATTGCTATGTACCCTAATCTATTGAGACTGAGCAAATTGCAATATTTCAGCTTCCCAGCTGTAATCTTGTATCTTTTTAATATTCTAATGCCATGCATATACATTCAATTGATTATTGATTGGGAATAAATCAACTTAACTTCAGTTAAAGATTCCTGGTCCTTATTGTGGGTACAAATGGCTTCTTTTTTTTTTTTTAATTTATTTTTATTTATTTTTCCCCGGAGGGAGGGGGTTACATAAGAGAAAAAAAGAAGAAGACATAATATATCCGTGCGAAAAAAACGGAGTAAACAAAACAAAACAACGGGAGAAAGAAGACCTTAAAAAAAAATACAACAGTTATATATATCACATATCGAAACATATATATTTTTTTTTTTTTTTTTTTTTAAACTGTATCTTGATATTCCAACCATCTAGTCAGTGGTGCCCACATTCGTTCTCCTCTATGTCTCTTCTTATGACCCTTTAACTTATAAAGACTTAATTCAGTATTATAGATGGTAAGTAATCTAGAGCGCCAACCCTCAAACGTGGGGGGTTCTTTTTTGAGCCAATCTGTAGTAATACATAAGCGGTATATTGCCATAGACAAAAATAAAAATCGCCTTATTTTATATAGTGCCGGTTCCATACTTTCAGGTGAGTCCACGACTCCCAATACTACCAGCATAACAGTAACCCGAATATTGCAATGTGTGATCATCTTAAGGAATACCTCTATCTCATTTAATATTCCCTGCAACATTGGGCATACAAAAAACATATGCGTTATCTCAGCTTCAACTTCCCCACATCGATTACAGCTTCCAGAGGATATTCCCCACTTTTTCAGTTTTGCTGGAGTATAATATAAGTCCATCAATGTTTTGTAATGCTGGGTTTTCAAATTAGCTGATAGAAATGTTGTCTCAGCCATGACTAGGGATTGGTCCACCCACTCTCCAGCCACCCCCAATCGTGCAATCCATCGCTCATTCTGTTGTGCCATATCATCTACTTGTAACTCTGTTAGTAGCTTATATAACTTACCAATCTTTGCCCCATTTTTTACAGCCTCAACTACCGGGATCTCCGACAACTGTACCCTACCGTACTTCTGAGACTGTAAAAAATTTCGTATTTGCAAAAATTTAAAAAAATGGGTCTTAGGTAAGCCAAATTGAGACTGCAACTCCGTAAATGATTTACAACCGGATTTACAATACAAGTCTCTGACTTTATTTATTCCCCTATAACGCCAAAAATCTAGTATGGGATCCCTAAAGATATGATTTGGGATAGCTGAGAATTTCACTGGTGTATAAGCCGTAATCTTTCCCAGTCCCATACTCCGTTTTATCTGAGCCCAAACCTTGAAGGCGGACAAAAAAGGCTTAAATCTTACTTTTTTGAAGTAACTTGGTTCCTCAAATTTTGATAACCAACCACTTGACTCCCCCCCCGCCATCATAGTATAAATAGGGGTTGATTTTACTTCTTCATTACCCTTAAACCTTCCCCTTATAAGTTCATCCATATGTTGAAGACAACAGGCGTAGTAATACAGTGTAAAATTAGGGACTGACCACCCGCCTCGATCTTTGGGAAGTGTCATATACTTCATTGCCCTTCTCGTTTTAGCATATCCCCATAAAAAATTATTCCCCATCTTTTCCAATCTTTTAAGCCATTTTTTATCAACCTCAAGGGGAATAGCCCGAAATAAATATAGGATTTTTGGCAGAACCATCATTTTCAATACATTACAGCGACCCTCTAGCGATAAGTGCAAATTATGCATTCGGTCTAAATCCCTCTTTATTCTATTTAATAGTGGGATAAAATTGATTTCCACCAACCGATTAACCACTGATGTAATCTTCACCCCCAAATATACTGCTTCAGATACCAATCGTCTATCTACTAGTGAAACGTGCCCAGAACATACTATTTGTGTTTTATCTGAGTTCAGCTTATATCGGGAGTATCTTCCAAACTCTCTTGCCTCTATTTCTATTGCCTTAATAGCTTCCTCCGTATTGCTTGTCACTATAGCTACATCATCAGCATATGCAAACACCTTATATGTTTCTCCATGATATAATAGAGGTTGAATATTTTTACATTCTTCTAATCTCAGCAAGAAAGAATCAATATATAGCGCAAAGAGCAAGGGGGAACATGGGCACCCTTGTCTAGTCCCCCTAGAGATTAAGATAATATCTGAATCCAAACCAGCAATGCTTATTCTAGCTTTTGGGGCTACATATAAAGTTTTTATAGCTGTAATATATCCGCTCCCTATACCTTTCCAGCGCATAACTTCCCATAGAAACTTCCACGATACACGATCAAATGCCTTCTCGGCATCCAAAAGTAATAATCCTAAATTTGTTTGATATAGTTCTGCAAGATCAAACATGGCTATTATTCTTCTTATATGATCTATTGTATCTCTACCCGGAATAAACCCATGTTGTTGTTTTCTAACCAGCCTGACTATCACATTTGCCAATCTACTGGCCAAAATCTTTGCATAAATCTTTCCATCTACGTTTAGCAAGGATATGGGTCTATATGAACTGGGGAACTCTGTTGATTTATCCTTTTTTTTTAACACTATAATACTTGCACATTCCCATGATAGAGGTGCCTGACCTGCCTGTGCTATACAAAAAATGCTATGCATATCCTTTTTAATGTCTATCAGGAAGGTCTTGTAAAATTCAAGTGGTATTGCATCCGGCCCAGCAGCTTTCCCTGTTGCCAGGGAGCTTACTGCCTCAATTATCTCATCAATACAAATTGATGCATCTAATGTAGTTTGTTCTTCAGAAGAGAGCCTTACACTTTTTAATTCCCCCAGAAATTCACTAACCTTTTTTTGTAGCTGTTCAGAATACACTATGTCTTCACTATACAACTCCTGATAGTAACCCTTAAAGACCTCTAGAATTCCTTCTAACTCTGTATGTTTCCGCCCATTACCATCAATTATACTCAAAACGTTCTGTTTAACTGCCTTTTGTCTGACCCGTCTAGCTAGGACTTTTCCTGTGGATTCACCATATTCATAGCACTCCAATCGGTGACTTTGATAGACGGCTGCCACTATTTTATTCAAATAAGCATTTATTTTAGCCTTAAGAATCGCCATTTGGGTCTGAGTGAGAATAATGTCTTCTCTACCAGTAATTTTACTAGCTAATTCCCTCTCTTTTATTATTAATCTTTCTTGAAGTTCTACAATTTCCTTCCTCCTAATTTTCTGTATTCCCAAACTATAGCTAAGAGTTTCACCTCTCACTGCAGCTTTAAATGAGTCCCATACCATCCCCGGATCTGCCGTATTTCTATTAATATAAAAAAAGTGGTGAATCCACTCTTTCATATGGGATATATATCCTGGGTCAACCAACAATTTCCTATCAAATGTCCATACACGACGCGGATTAGATGGTCCCTTAATTGTTATGGACAATATTAATGGATTATGATCTGATAAGAATCTGGGTTTGCATTCTATTTCAGCCCCATGAATTAAGTTTTGTGATACAAAAAAATAATCCAACCTTACCAATTTAGCATGTGGGAACGAGTAATAGGTATACCCTGGATCTAAAGTTTTAATATTTTCCCAGACATCTCTCAACCCATGCTCCCTTACTAACCTCCTTAGAGCTTTCCATACTTTAGGCTTTCGTCCCTGATATAAACTCTGGGTGCCCATGCTTCTACTACCTACCTCTAAGTGTATATTTAAATCGCCACAAATGATTATTGGTAAGGGCCATCCAACTAGTTCCATGTTCAACGTATCCAGAGGCTCAGCCTCGTCCAAAACTGATCCATATATAGTGCAGAGAGTAAATTTAAATGTATTCACAGATAATTCTAAGAGAGCCCACCGCCCATCATTACTTGCTCGAGATCTACAAACTTGTACATTGTTATTTCTGGCAAGTATCGTCACCCCACGTGTCGATACCTCCTGTCTGGTACATGTTATGAAGAACTCCAGTGCTGAAGTAGGCAAAACAGTGTGATATGAATAAAAAACAACACCGTAGAACTGGCTATTCTGTAAAATAACAGTACGAAGCCTAATAGAAAGCATTTAGAGTAAAGTGCACAGAGGTTCTAAGCTGTTAGCAAATGAATAAAATATATTTAGGGCAAAGTGCACAGAGGCCTAAGGCCTGAAGCTAATGCGCAAAATATACGTAAAACTGACCACACTACACCCTCCCCTTGTCGGTAGCAAGTGGTTCTAACAACATAAAAAAAACATGACCTAAATTTAAACCCAACATTTCGACAAGATGAGAAGACAACAAAGTCATAAATTTAGGAAACATGTGACGATAGAGCGAATTGCAATATAGTGTCAATTTAGTCAGGAGAGAGAAAAAAATCCAATTGTCAGACAGAAGCAATAGAACGTAGAAGCTCCTCCACTTCGAGATATGTCAATATCGGAAGATCCACGCCACAAAGTACCATGGAGCAGGTGTGTTCCAAAGCCCCAAAACCATTCAGGGCGGCACCCCGTGTAGTGCCAAGGAAAGAGACAAAACCATCTTCCTCCAGGAAGGGAATCTCATAATCCGCTTCATGAAGCAAACGCAACCGTAGTGCACAAGTCTGGGAATGAGCCCTAATCGGGAACATCAACAGATCAAGATCAACCACTGGAGAGCGCTGCAGTGAGAGACAGAAAGCCAGTGCATGTTCAAACGAGCACCAAAGGCATCGAAACACGGGTTGCACACAATCCAAAACCGGTCGGAACGACAAAGACCAGTCACACTCCAGATGAGCCAGGAGTGTTGCTCCAAAACGCTGCATCATGTGTTCACGACACAGCTGTGCTGACGGGAGCAGCAATACAGGATCTCGTTGCGGCGGGACAGCCATTGCGAAAAAATAGCAACAACAGCAAAACTCCAGCCAATAAAGCCAAAGTAATCGGGAAACCCCCAAAAATGCTTCCGAAAATAGAGTGTATAGCCGAAGGTATCAAACCGAATATGGAAGAGAAGGTGTGAACGAAACCAACACCAACGGCTTTGAAAAAATGAGCAATACCAGCAGTGCTGGATGCATTAAATATACGTCCCACAAGTTCACCGAAGTGACTCGGAAAGTTAGTATTCAAAAGGGACTGTATCTCCGCCGATGACCTTGCCACTTGAAGTGCGTAGGTCTTGCTAGCAGATGTAAGGGCCACATGCTTTTGAAACAATAAAGCTTTCAGCCAACTCAACTTGTCGAAATCAACCTTGGAAGTAGCAATATGAGGCCAGATGTCCGCTACCTCCCTAAATTCAGTAGGGGGAAACAACACATTCCCGCAGCACGTAACGGCCTTGTTGACGACAACGACGTAAACTATTCAGGCACGCATGTCACAGCAGCGTTCGCTGTTAAGAACAATGTAACTGCCGTTAGAAAGCACCTGGAAAGTGTTTTTAATTACAGGGACTGGAACTCCCTTCAGATAACAAGCTAAGTTAGCAATCGAAGCATTACACGCTCCGTGCAAGGACAGCTGTTTACAAACCATGGAATGGCTAACAGAAGCTTCGCATTCGCTACCGCTAAGAAAAACTTCCCGCAAACCATTAACACATCTGTACTGAAAAGGAAGCTCCCACACCTCGTGTATGTAACTGTCACCCAATAGTTCATATCTACCCCCTGGAATGTGCTTCAAACAAGAAGTAAATTGCAGAGCGGAGATAGGCAAATTAATAACCCCATGAATCAACCACTCAGCTGACGGAATCTCAGCCACCGTAAAAGGCAGTTTCTCCAACTTTTCAATATTTAACATAACATACGTCGCTTCCTTCTTAGCCATCAATTGTTGTTGACGAGTTAAATTAAAGGAGATAAAGATCTCTCTGGCACGAATGTGCTGCCATGGAACGCCACCCGCCTTCAAGGTCTGAAGAGTCCAACCCAGCTGCATGATAGATCGTGTCTGACTCTGCCCATGATATAAAGAAGACATGTCCGATTTTATAATGTCAATAGCAGAAGAGACAATGCTGTCAATCGTGTAAACACGGTCAGAAAGGGTATGCATGCCATTATCAACAACAGACAAAGTCTGCAGGAGATTTTCTTGATCAATCTGTCTTTACCGGGCTGCAGCCTCCTGCTGGGAAAGTTTCCAAAACTGATTATACACTTCGTATAAGAACCTTTTTCTCCGGGGCACCTTGGGACCTGATAAGAAATCTTGTAAATCAGTACCATTAGACAGTAACTTGAGGTGTGACTTAACTGCACCCAGCTTGGAGTACTTCAACCATTGTTGACAAAGTTTCCCCACACTGTATGTAGTTATTATATCAGCATGTTCCGGTGAAATGTAACGAGGGTCTGCCCTACTAGTCCTGAACCCCCCAGAAGAGGTAACAAAACGTTGATGACACTGATTAGTGTCTACAGGCCACAATAACCACCCGCCCGGATGTAACGATGAAGCGTTAAGCGTACCATTCTGGACCCAATGCGTAAATTCACTAAAAGTAGCATTCACATAGTGCTGCCAGTTATTTAATTTAGAAGGGACAGGTATACTAGGCAAAGTCAATTCTCTAATCGACGCCAAGCCCAAATAACTAGTCTGTTGTACTGTGTCATTGAGGAAAATCATTTGCACAGGGATAATGCATGCTCGAAATAATGTATCTCTGCCTTGCATCTGCCAATTTTTCGTACCCCAAACACTTTTCAAGTCAACAGTCTTCAACCAGTATTCATATCCTTCGACCGAAAGTTTAGATACAAACGAATTAGAATACAGTAATTTAGTATCGGTCAACAAAATTTGCTTATTCGAATACGGTGTCACTTTAAAATAGTAAGACTTAGCATTTCGCTGATCATGCCCAGAAAAATATGCAAATTTATCATTATACGTTTTCGAACTCTCTTGTGGAGGAGTCGAGCAATGTTCCCATTGTACATAATTAAAGATGGACTTAGGGCTACTCGCTTTGTGAATAAAGTGGTGTCCATAATAGGTGTAGCAAAACATATCACCATGATTATCTCTAAATTGGTAAGCATCTTCATCGTCATAGACAGTATAATATTGCAAATCTTTTAGCATAGCATCTACTGTCTTCACATCCCAATCATCAGAAACAATGTCTGGAATAACAATATCATTCATTGATAACTTAAGAACATACGGTATTTGAATCAATTCAGTGGGACCATATATATCAAACATTACTTTATCCCACACATTGCAGAAATGTTCACATTGGATAAGTCTCTTCGAACCATATGAGACGAAAAATGTGGTCTCAACACAGTCTCCACGTGCTCAATGTCTGATCGATCAGGAAGAAAATGACCATGTATTACTAGAAAAAAGGTAACCACAAATCCCAACCATAAAAAAAGAGTCAGTACAGCCATAAAAAGCCACAAATAGTTCCAAGGAATAACAAAATATGTACGTTTAAGCCAACTGAGTAGCTTACGGGGACCTCGGATTGAAGACAGCGAAGACGAAGAGCTGGATACAGCCGCATCCGCGTCGTTGAAGCAGCCAGAGGCAGTTCTTGCAAAAGGTGCAACAGTGAACAAGGAAGCTGATGGAGGTTCTCTCCTAGGTACGCTATAAATCACATGTTCAGAAACATCAGTAGAACGTACAGCAACTTGAGAAAAAGAATCGATATCAATCGTTGACTGTGGAACAATCGCAAGATCATCTTCCACCCTCCCCAAGCTCGGAGAGGAAACAGGGTCGGTGCAAATCACCTGCAGCGGGACTTCTTCCCCAGTAGTGAGAGGGATGCCGGAACTACTGGGTGTCCCTCTTGGTCTGCTGTGCCGAATCGGCCACATGTTGTAACTTGACATTATCAATGGAAACAAAACGATTTCCCTTGGCCCCTTGCAGCGGCGGCAAAATCACAGTTCTCGTGCCGCTCACCCCCAACACCGGGACAGGTGCTCGATAAGAAGGACCAAATTCTTTCTTTACTGCGACCTTTTCACGCACTAGATCCCCAATCCTGGGTATCCAACCAGTAGGTGTTACTGGCTCATCCTTAATTCCTGAGGAGGCAGCACTTGCAGAAGAGTTATCTTCACGGAATTGTTGTAAATCCTGCAAAACAGCGACACAATCATTTATGTCAAAGGGCGTATCTGCCGCCTCCACACCAGGACCATCTAGATCAGGAACATACATTCGTGTTCCGAACAGGCACTCATATGAAGTACGACCCCCCAGTGACCTTCTAGGCAAGTTATTAAGTGCTCTCTGTACTCCATACAGGTGGGCTAGCCAACTACGACCCGTACCTATAACCCTGGCTGTTAAGGATTGCTTTAAATCACGATTTAAACGCTCCACGACAGAATTTCCCTCGGGATGAAATGGAGACGAGAATTGGAGTTGGACCCCCAACGAAGCCATGGTGTCCCTGAATGCCTTAGAGGCAAAAGCAGGGCCCTGGTCCGAATGAAAAGCCGCAACTGCAAATGTATCGACAAAGATACGCAAATCTTTAATAACAGCCCGAGCGTCAGCCGAGCGCTGTGGCCAGACCCACACAAATCTGGAGCACGAATCTACAGCAACCAATATGTATTTGTATGCACTATCTGGTGTCAGTGGACCACAATGGTCCAAGTACACACACTGTAATGGTCTATTTGATATCAGAAGAGGAGTCTGCTGCTGGCGTCTAGCCGACGATGCTTTAATTTGTTGACAGACGTCACAACAAAGGACATACTGCTTAGTCTCCTTATAGAGACCAGGCCACCAATAACGGGCCTGTAAAAGTGAAATTGTGGCAGCCACACCAGCATGCGCAGATGCCACCCCTTCATGTGCTGCAGAAATTAATCGAGGTCTCTCAATCTTATTCGGTAACTCACGTACACCAACGCCTGTAATATTAACAACAGCATTTAGTGCACCACTCAAGTAGTAACTATATTTAGAAGGGAATCCTTTAGGAAATGGCGTGCCATCAGCCGTAGCTTTTATGGCAGCCGAAATCTCTATGTCTGGTTTTGAACTCGAACGAGTCACTGCGGCTACAGTGGCGATAGCCACTGCCGACTTTGCAGCCTCATCAGCCAAAGTATTACCAGCAACGTGTATTCCAACGCGCTGGTGTCCAAGTGTATGTACAACATGGACTTTAGGAAGCGTTTCTTTCAGACCCGCAACCTTACCCCACAACAATTTATGTTTAATGGTGTTGCCTTTAGAATCTCTGAACCCATTCATTTTCCAATAATGCAGATATTCATTGAAGGATTGCACACAGTAGTAGGATTCACAGACCAGCAAGGTCAATATCGCCGGCTCTGCATGCTCCAACGCTAACAAAAGAGCTTTGAGCTCAGCCAGCTGCGCCGTGCAATCTCCCAAGGTTTTAGTATAAGTATGTCAGGGGCAGAAGACTTCCCCCTCCATAGTCCCGCTCACCACCGCACATGCAGCAGAATACTGTTGTTTAGTCCCAACCGCCGGTTGCGCAGAGCCATCGGTATACATGACCACTTCATATTGGTCAATAGGCAATGTGCCAGCAGCAACTGGGTACTCAATTTCATATTGAAGAAATTCTTGAGTCTGCAGCTTAGGGTCAAATATGTAATCCACATCAGTGGCCGTCAAAGACGTAGCCCATTGTATCCACCGCGGGTGTAAAGCTTTCGAATTAGGAACACTCGCTTTTGTAACAGCCTCTAAGGCCGGAATTGGGGAAACGACAATAATGCGTTGGCCCTGGGCTAGCGGTCTTTCTTTGATCACCGCCATCTGTACTGCAGTGAGAATTTTCTCAGTCTGTGCAAAACGTTGTTCTGCAGCAGAATACAAGTGGGACTTGTATGCTATCGGGACTGTCTCCCCTTCATTAAAGGTGACATACGTAAATCCAACAGCCCCAGGAATCACCCTGATGACCAAATGAGTTTTATTGTCCCGTGTGTGTAAATGTTTAACTGCTAAGAGATCATTCTGCAACTCTCGCAGTATGTGTGTATGCTCAATCGTCCAAAATCTACTTGAAAAATTCGGGCAAATCAGTTCATATAAGGGTTTTATACGTGTAGCATAATCAGGAATGTAAGTTCTGCCAAAATTCAGAAACCCCAACAATGACTGGAGCTTCCGAACCGTATTAGGAGGCTGCAGTAAAGCACATTTCTCCAAAAAATGTGGCGCCAGGCTCTTGCCCTCACTCGATAACTCATATCCCAGGAAAATAACACTGAGGAAGGCAATCTTCGATTTCTTAAAATTAAACTTATAACCAATATCAGCAAAACCCACAACAATGCGCGATACGCGTCTGAGATGTTGTAGAATCTCATCGTCCGTCAAATAAATGTCATCAACATATGATAACGCCTCAGGGTCCAACTCGTGCAGAAGTTCAGTCACACGAGCCGAAAACAGTCCTGGGCTATTCTTATACCCCTGAGGTAAACGACAAAACTTTTTCTGAGAGCCAAACGCACTGAAACTGGTATAGTCCCGACTTTCGGGTGCTATATTCTGGCAGAAAAATCCATTCGAGATATCCAAGGTTGTTTTGTATTTTTTACGCACTATATTATTCATAAGCGCAGCGCTATGTGAATTCTGTATTGCATATGTGCGTGTATGACTATTCAAATGTCTGTAATCCACCACTATCCTATAGGAATGGTCCGGTTTAGCAACCGGAAATAAGGGATTATTCATCGGCGAGACACAAGGCTCAATCACACCTTGGTACTCCGATTGTGTAAGAATTTTCCGAACCGATGCCCTTGTTTCAAATTTAATAGGATATTGCGGCTGTGGCTGAGGTTCTCCTTTAATGGGAATGACATGATAAGGTGAATGTTTATCCCACCCCACATTATTTCTATATAGGGCGGGGGCTTGTGCTAGAGCCCATGATTTACCATATGACTCCGCTAGTTCTCTCGGAACAAGTGGTGAAAAGGAAGGCGCAATAACCTCCTCCCCAACCGGACAGTCGCGAACAAAGTCAGGTGGCCAATCTTGTTCGGCCAACAGGACATCATATGATTTCACCACATGGTCCCAAAAGATGGCGTGTACAACGCGGTCAATGTCCCCTTCTAATCGTAGAGTCACAAGATATACTTGATCAGGATCAGAGACTCGCCTATCCGCCGTCTCGACTTGTATGAAGTCATCAGTTGCTTTCGCCTCCAGATGCTCTAGAAGACTCCGGTGAACTATTGTGACCTCTGCCGCACTGTCTAACAGCGCTAACGCCCATGTCTTGTTCGTCAAGAGAACTCTCTTCTTGAACGGCATGTCTAACTGAGACTGCTGCCACTTTCTTCTTTTTAAATTGCTGTTTTTGTTGCAGCGGTTTCTCTTCTTGTTTAATAGAAACCTCCGCTGAGCGTTGTGAATCCTGTCTCGGTTTCACGTACTCTGTCCTCCGCTCTGACCGCCCACCTCTCTCACTTCTTTTCTCCGAGGAGTCCTGAAAGGAACGAGATTGGCGCGCATCAGTATATTGATATCTATCAGGCGTCTTCAAAGTATCCCTATTCCTGAGATTATACTTATTTTGCGGGGTCTCCGGTTGCGGAGACTGCCCACCATCTTTCTTAGGTGTTTGCTGTTTCTGATCCCAGCGCTTTTTCGCACCCTCAGGTTGCTGTTGCTTAGAATTATCCTTATTATTTTTACCCTGCAATTGTGGCTTCTGCGGTCGAGCCCCTAGGCTATCACGACCAATACTAGAATATGTTTCAGCTATTATTCCCGGAAGTTCCCGCTACTGATTAATCTGCGGAACGTCCCGAAGACGCATTCGCACTGCTAGTGCTACAGCCTCCCCCTTGAGATTACTCAAAATAATAGAAGAAACCACGTCAAAATTACCCATCAATTGCATGCCTAAATCTAAGGCAGGGGCAGCCCCATATTCATCCTGAATTTGTTTAAGCACCTCCGGTAAATTAGCCAAAGTCGGTGTACCGTGTGCTGTAGTATAGAGTGCGGCAAACACCGTGCCCCAAGTATTACAAAGATCCACCGTAGGAACCATCCCATACGGCAAACACATCGTCAAAATTCTATGCTTATCCTGAGGTCCCGTATGGGGAAATACTGCTTCCAGCGTATTAATTTTTTGCGCCAGCCAAAATAGAGTCTCCTTACGTTTAGCCGGTACTTTGCCCATTACAGAGTGTACAGTGGCCGGATTGATTCCCGGTACCACGGCATGTGGGTGAGCTGGAGCAGCACGCGCTGCATTAGTATTTAATGTCTGCATCACAAACTGAACTAATCGTCTGTACGTTGCAGTTAATTCCACATATAAACGACGCACTTCAGCCACTGCCACATTTGCCACTCCAGGATATGGTGTATATGTAGCCAATAAAGGCCAGGTCGGACCATCATTACTCAACGGACCTAACCTTACTGGTGTTACTGAATGTGGGAGGGCGCCATCAAGCCAATTATGGTGTTCTTGATAAGATAAAGGTATTTCTAAGTATGCATAAGCCCTGTATTGTCCAGGGACATTCGCAACAGTATATTCGTGAAAAGTATTTGTACCCCCATCAGCTGCTGGAAATACGACCCAAGAATAAAAAAGTTCTGTTCTATAGGCTGCATGGGCGTCCACCACAAAAGTGACCGGACCCCCCTGGACCGTCAGTCCATGTGCTATCAGATGACCCGTGAGCGGCAATCGCATATTAAGCGGTATATTTATTACAACTGGATTCGCCATTAGTATAACAATAATAGCTCTAGGACAGAGAAGGCACACCAATATCGGGGTATTTCCTTTCAAAGTTCAAGCTTGAACAACCAACCACAAAGTATGAGGATGTACCCAACCTGTGGTGGCGGAAACCCTCAGCCCCACGGACGTCTCCGTATACGGAACCGAGGAGTCAAAATATATACAAGACCGAGAGAGTCAGTCGGACCCAAACATTAGAGCCAGACCAAACGTTGGCGGCGCCATGTTGCGTGGGCTCTCATTATCCTAAATGAGACTACTGGATTTCTAGGCAGCAGGATCGATAACGGTGTGGGGGACTGAGTCTGACCCACGTGTAAGGAACTCTGTAACCCTAAATCCGGTTGTTGCTCCGGCTAACTAGTAGTGCCTCATTTCTCCCACGGGGAAGAAATGATTGGGCAGCCGAGCGCATGACATCTTTGGAACTTCTCAGGGAAGTCGTGGTCACTCAGATCCAAACCAACTCTCTCATTCACAATATGGTCTCATATACAAATGACAAAGACAGTATAAGTTTTATATAATGTTTTAATAAAACGACTGGGTTTTAGATATTAAGGCGTGAGCCGCAATAACCAGAACAATACAACATAGTAGGATTGATATAGTAACCAGGAGAGTAAAACATAAGAATAACGCTATCATAATTCCTAACCGTTTCTACTCTCCCTCTGCTTGTTCTATTTAGAGCACAGCATGTTAAGCTTCTAGCTTGCCTTTCTGTATCACTAGGGAGACGGACACACTCATACCTGAGCAAAGGCCTGTGATCTGGTTCAGCATCTGCAACGAGGCAGTCAGCGTCTAGTTGTGGTTTCCTGGTCGGAATCTCCCTCTTGCATGTATTGGGACAAAGAAGTGATTTTATAACTAACATGTCATCGTGATCACTAAATGGTCCTACGCAGGAATGGCAAGACTCCTACCACGTCTATCAGCAATGTACCAGACTGTATCCTTGACTAAAGCACAGAGTGAATATGTTATGAAGAACTCCAGTGCTGAAGTAGGCAAAACAGTGTGATATGAATAAAAAACAACACCGTAGAACTGGCTATTCTGTAAAATAACAGTACGAAGCCTAATAGAAAGCATTTAGAGTAAAGTGCACAGAGGCTCTAAGCTGTTAGCAAATGAATAAAATATATTTAGGGCAAAGTGCACAGAGGCCTAAGGCCTGAAGCTAATGCGCAAAATATACGTAAAACTGACCACACTACAATGCAATGTGTGTTTCCTGCAAACAATATAAATCTGATTTAATTACTTTAAGACCAGCTGCCACTCTTTTCCTTTTCTGAGGGCTATTTAGACCGCAAATGTTCAATGTACAAATCCTTAATCTATTTGCCATATCGCTCAGTTTGATATACCAATCTCACGTCAATACTTTCTCCCTTAAAGAAACCATCTTGTTGATATTGAATCCTATACATCCTCTTCTTTTGATATGTCTTCATTAAATTGTTCTGAACGTTTCTGCCTATATTAGTGCCCCCCCCACTCCCCGCCACCCCTCTCCCCCCTCTCCCATCCTCCCGCCCCTTGCACCCCAACCCTACTACCAACCACCCCCCCACCCCCCTGCACCCCTTACCCCTACCCTTACACCCAATTTATAGAGAGTATGGGATCTCACTGTCCCTAATGATGGTAAAGCTTCCGCTCCGACCGTCCCTACCCAGTGCGTGATTTTCTTTTTCTTTTTTCTTTTTACCTTTTCTCCCTTTCTTTGCCTTTATCTCTCTCTATCTAACCCTGTTTTAGCCAACTACAAAAAGTTTTTTTTTTTCCCCCTTTTTTTTTTTTTTTTCTTTCCTAAAGGGGGGATTAATCCTAAGAGGCTTCTTTCTTACCCCTGGCTTGACTTCTCAGGGCTTAACTCCTAACCCTCTCTACTTTACCCCCACCCCTATGCCCCAATCCAGAAAATCTATTTTAGGAAACCGGACTATTAAGTCCACCCAAAAAAGCCCTTGCTTTCTCCTCTGTCGTGAAGTAGTAAGTCCTGTTATCCATTACTACTTTCAGTTTAGCCGGATTTAATAAAAAAACCTGTGCCCCCTTACTTTGAAGTGGCTGAATTAACTGCCGGAGCCTCCACCTTTTTTCAACAGTATTATGGCAATAGTCTGGTCTCACAAAAAACTCACATCCCTTAGCCTTACTTCTAGCATTGGGTCGAGCTCGATCGTATATAGCCTGCCTTGCCTGATAATTAAGCAAAGAAATTAATATTACTCTAGGTCTACCACTTCCTCCTTCTGAGTTTGGTCCTATTTTGCTAAAAGGAAATCGATGGGCTCTTTGAACCTCTTTGTCCCAATCCCACTGGTGTAAATCCGGAAAAGCTTCCTTAAAAAGTGCGACCATAAAGCTATGTGTGTCTGATCCTTCAAGTCCTTCTGGTACACCCAGGACGCGCAAATTTTTCCTCCTCATTCTGTCCTCTAAATCTGTCAATTTCCACTGAGTGTTCTCAAGTTGTTTCTCCATCACTTCTCGAGATGACTGGTGGGCTCCAGCCTCATCCTCCAGACGCGAGATCCGGGTCTCTGCTTCTTCCATCCGTGTAGTAAACTCTGAACATGTCTTGGCTACTCGACGAATTTGGATTTGCATCTTGCGGCAAGCCATTTGAGTCCTACGGCTCTCTAATTTTGATTCCTCTCGGTGTTCCATAATGCTTTGATATATGGTTTCCAGTGACACAGGATTAGGCTGTTTTTCACCATTATCATATAGAGTTAAATCATCTTTGGAATACTCCCACTGAAGCCCCTGAAGACCCTTATTGTCCAATGGGTTAGTGGAGTGCTTATTAAGTCCTACTTGCTCGCTTCTCTTCCTCTGTTTTTTCCTAACAGTAGCACTCCTGCTGCTCTCCTGTAATTCCTTTCCCAGTGCCAAGGAGGATACCTCAGATTCAAATTCAGAAGAAGTTTTATCCGCCTCCAAATCCAGCTGCTCTTTACTTGACCAACTTGAATGATCTGATAGTGAGAAAAACTTGTCTCCTTGTATTGTCTCATTATCACGTAATTCCACCGGCCTCCGCTCCACCTGTGATAATGTCCTAGCGCTTTGTGCGCCCTCCCTCTGCTCCCTCTGCTCCTTCTGCTCCATCTGACTCCCGGTGACTTGTAAAGTTGCCACATCTACAACATCACTCTGCTCACCTTCATACGGGGGGGGCCCATCTATAGCCGCTATCTCCTTGGTTACCAGAGGATCGGCCTCCTCCACGGCGGCGGGGGGTATCTGTACCCCCCACCAGTATGTCCTTCCCTTTCCCTTTCTCAAAATACCTGTCCAGTGAAGCACTCTTATTTTTGGAGACAACCTTCTCACCTAAGCCTTGTTTTATATCCGAACCCCCCCCTGCCGAGCTGACAAGCTTACTCTTACCGGCTTGCCTCGTCCAGACAGAGTCACATTTTTCACTCCCTTAGGTGGCATTTTTACTTTTTTTTTTTTTTTTTTGATGCAAAATGCGTTATTGTAATATACGCCCAGTGTCAAATATTTGTAATAGAATAAAGAAACTCTGACCGTTTTTTGAGTCCACGTCGAAAATTGCCCCCAATTGGCACCCGTGAGCTCAGACCTGTAGTTGTCTTCAGGTAGGAACAGGAGCAGTCCAGACCTTATCCCGGGGAGGCACTTTGCAATCCTTTTAACCTCCGTCAACAAATCCTCGTAGTTTTGCTTTCCCAGAGAGGAAAAAAGCCCCGCAGAAAACCAGGTGCCAAGTAGCCTAAAACAATCCTCGCATCAAGAGCAGTCCTTCAAAAAAACGATACCATCCGCAATATTTCCCCTGTGCCGTCCCTCCTGACAGCCCTGGGACAGTCGTCCCCTAAAAGAGAGAGGGAGCAGGTAAAGCAACGCGAGTCAACACAATGCCGCTACAATGCCGCTACATTGTTTCCTTTAAGCGCGGCTGCCGAAGGAGGCTCCGACCCGCGGGAGAGCTGCCGCAGCACTGGGAGGTTTCCCTGGTCGGAACAGACGCTTCGCGGCTGCGTTACGCGGCCGCCATCTTGCTCTCCGTTTCTCCCGAATCACAAATGGCTTCAAGGTAAATTAAATTGTTAGCTATTGTAACTCTCATGTGTTTCTCCACCAACGTGAAAAAAGTCTATTGCATGAAGTGTATTTTCACTCAGCTCTCACTTTCAATTTAATAAGTTATTTTATAGATCATTCTCCACTTCTTTTCTGACAAATTAGCTTTGATAGTGAACTCTTATCACTTCACTTTCATGCACAGATCAAACCATTTTCAGTCTTCGGAGCCCTCATAGAGCAACTACTAGTAATTGTTATAAAGGCAGGAAAAACAAAACTGCATTAGTTCTATTCATAGCCCCTCTTTTACTGACACCTCAGTGAATAAATATTTGAGAAATGTGAGGTGTTTTGCTTTCAGAAAATGGAAAGATGATTGAAATTCAATCTGTCTACTGCATTCATTGCTATGTGCATTTACAGGAAGCTCATCCGGCTTATGTGTAAATCTGAGGAGTAACACAAGGGAGACTATTAAGCCATATTCATTTCTGCAGTTCTTTATTGACAATAATAAAATTAAGGTATTCCAGTAAGTTCTCTCAAACTGCCTTTAGACGTCGGCTTCATAAACTTCCCGTAAAAGACTATTCAGATTGTTTATATTTCAAGTTAAAGAAAGCCTGCCCTTTTATAAATAATGACAGCATCATCAAATCCCTGAAAGTAACTAGTTACAAATCACTGGTATTGCAAGCTTCTCTTTTTTCTTTAAGACATTCTGCAATTATTAATGTATCAATGATACATAAATATATATAACTATGTTGATAAAAAACCAAAAACTAAAAAACAGAAAAACAAAATGAAACAAAACAATTTATCATATTTATCTTGGAGTATATCTCATAAAGAACGAAAACAGAAGATCAAATACAGTACGTCCAAAGTCACAGTAGGCCAACCTCGTCCTAGGCTGTGTAGCAAATACCCACACCTCCTGATGTTCCTACCCAATCAATGAATTTTTTGAGCGAATCCTCCAAATTCTATCAAATTTAAGCATTGATTCCAATCTGATAACATACATTGATTATCGAAAGTGCACTCTATTCATTTTTGTTTGCCAATCCGCGGCTGATGGACTTTTGTTCGATTCCAATTGCCTACAGGCAATGATCTAGCCACTAAGACTGCAATGAAGACTAGCTGCTGTTGTCCAAATGTTAACCCTAAAGTAGCCTTTGCCCCACTGAATAGTGCAATCTGGACAACAGGAGCAAGAGTGAACTGAAGTTTAAGTTTTAATTCCTGAAAGATATCCTCCCAAAACTCTCCTGTACCCTGACAACACCTAAAACATAATGGATCTTTTTTGGGGTCTATTATATAATCAACTAACTGAATAATGCAATTCTCCTCAGATTGGCTGCTCTGACTATCTTACAATTAATCCGATCATTACATTGCTATCCACTGAAGGTGTTGTGGAACCCGAGTCATATTCTTTGCTGTGAACAGTTTTACATCCCAGTTACCAATACTTTGCAACAACGAGAAACAATAAGATCGACCAATTTTATCCGCCTTTGGTTTTCCACCATCCCTATACCCTGCACAAAACTTCTTAATTTGAATATAGCTGAAAGAGAGAGGGATTTTTATCAAAGCACCGGCTCACCAGTTGGTTGCAAAAAAAACAGTGTCCCATAGAGAAAAAATCCTGCAGCCAATTAATACCCAGGTCCAACCAATGTTTGCACATTGGAACACTTAATTGTAGACTCAATGGAATAAATTTGACTAGTTTCAGCTGAGGATGAAACCCGGGAATCTCATAATTCGTGTGAATCTTCTGAAAGCAGTCAAAAATTGCACAGGATATTTTATATAAAGTTTTCTTGGGCAACCTAGGACATTTCAAACAGGGGAACAACCAAATCTCTGATTCAAATTTAAATAGAAATTTGCATCAAACTGGGATGGGCTGGAAGATCTAGTCAGCCATTCTAAAAGCAACGTCTGGTAATATGTATTAAGATCGGGTAGCGCAATCCCTCCCACTTCAAGATTCAACTGCAAGGCTTGTATTTTAAGCTTTGACTTCTTGCCTGGCCACAGAAATTGACAAATTTCCTGATCAACAACTGAAAAAAGGCCTGAGGCACCTTGATAAAAATATTAGCAAATATGAAAAGAAAAAGAGGTAGAATGGACATTTTGATTAACGCGACACACTCCATAATTGTCAGAAAAAGACCTCTCCATTGACTGAATAATGAGCGTGTCTTCTTCAAAGTGGCCTTATAATTAAGTGAATGAAGATCATCAACTTTAGAAGACATCCAAACCTCCAGATATCATATGGGCTGTGATGAGGAATAATGAACTTGCATGACACTGGGTAATATCTCTGAAGTGTTATTGAAGAGTAATGCCTTTTCATTTGGATGATTTATTGTATACCCCATACAGCAGAAAACTGATTAATTCTAATCGAAGCACATTGAATATTAATTGTGTCACTGCCAGATAGAGTGCCATATTGTCTGTGAGAAGTCTTAATTTCACGGATCTCGTGACCGGTGGTTGAATTGCTATTTCTTGACGAAGAACCAAAGCTAATGGTTCAAGGAACAACGCAAATGAAGTGGATGATAAGGGGCACCCTTGATGCGTTCCCAGAGATATTTCTATCTGGCCTGCTGATTGGCCATTATTAACAGTTGATGCTTGTGCATGCCTATACAGATTTTTCAATGACTCAATGAATGGAGCTGGAAAATAGCAAAAATCACATTCCATTGAACATGATCAAATGCTTTTTCTACACCTAAAAAATAATGGCATCACAAATTTGCTTCATAGTATAATAATCCATTGCTTGAAGCAAATAATGGACATTTGTTCACATAAATCTGTCTGCTAAGAAAAAAACATTGTGAACAGAATGAATAACTGAAGCTGTAATGGGCGATGGGCGATTGGACAATATTTTCATAAATATTTTATATTCAACATTTAATAAGCTGAAAGGGGGATAAAACTGAGTTTATTGGAGAGGATTGCCTTTCTTAAAAAAACTACCACCACCTCTTGAGTGAAGGTATCTGGAATTTTAGCCCCCTGCAGAATGCTATTAAACAAAGTCACTAAACATTGATTTAACTGGGAAGTAAACAGCTTGTAAATTTCGGCCACAATCTCATCTGCCCCACGAGCTTTTGAATTTGGCATGGAATCTATAGCCTCCTTGACCTCCACAAGAAAAATGGGACTAATCAGGGTGGCCCCTGTTCAGGTGTGATTGGTGGGATATGAATTTCTGCTAACCAAATCATAATTTCCTCAGGCAATGGGTTTAAAACATCAGAATAAAGGGCAGTATAGTGGCGTAAAAAAAAAAAAAAAACAGCTAGCTCTTATGTATAAAGAAACATTTTGAAAAATCTGTAGTATTGCATAAATTGTTGATTTGAATATCCTTATATTCAGCTTTCTAAATGAAGCATTGACTACATTAAAATATGTTTAAGACGTGTTTGATGTACAAAATGTGATTCTCTGCATAATGTTTAATTATTCAATGTTTTCTAAAGTATGAAGCAGTATTTTTACAATTACCTTTAACACTGAAGCATTTTCAAACCTATTAACAAAACATTATGTGGTGGTTTTCTCTACTATAAGAATAGAAAAAATAGATTTAGGTATGCACACCAAATCTCCATTGGTCTCCTGGTACACAGTATGTGGTCCTGTCTATAACTTGCTTTTGTTCAATAGTGAAGTTATGTCCATACCTAGGAGTACAAAATGGTTTTTATTAAATATAAAAGTATTTCTGTCTGCTAGATCATTCATTAAGATGCATTTTAAGTAAGAAACAGTGGATTCTAGGCTTACACATGCAACAATAACATAACAAACACGGACAAAATCAACAGGTCTTGTTTTTTTGCCAGGGAAGTGTTCATAAACATTTGTGCAACATTGTGCAATTTGTTTCATTCTGTCCCCGGTAGAAAATCACACAATGAAGCATCATCATGAATTGCAACAATTTAAGAGCTGGAAGCACAACCTGTTTGCTGAAAAGAATGCATTAGCAACATTAAGCAGTACCATCAAAGAAGAGAGTTCTGAAAAGGAGTGAGAAAGTGAAGCTTGTGTTGTAAGGGGTGAAATGAAAAGTCATTCACAGCAAAATGTTGCATAGAAAATACTTGTGACAAAATGTCAGTATTTTCATTCTCTAGTACACTAAGCCTATGAGTGTGCATGTCTTTACTCTGTGAAGAAAAAAATACTTAAATTCAATAATTTGTTATCCTCACAGCTAAATAAAGCAGCACACTGTGCCTTTGTGACAGGCAGAGCATCCAAACGTCATATTACATCTGCAGTTGACAAAAGGACTACATGATGTGCTATCACCAGAACCAAATGTTAACATAAATGGGATAACTTAGCTATACATTAAATGTTATCAACTTGTTGAACAGCCCATTTTAACAATGGCAATCCATTAAAATCAATAATGAAAGAGGCCGGCTCATATCCCACTCTCTCTGAACGTCTTATTGCACTTTTTTGAAGAACGGATGACATGAGGTCTTCTCTTCAAGACAAACAGAACATGGCAAACAAAGTTCAAAATCAATTTTTCTCAATACCTTTACAATAGCTGGCATTGCCCTGTCATATAAATCATATACACCTGTACACTTTAATGAGTTTTGTTTTTTTCATGGTAGAAGTTCTACAGTGATCCATTTTCCTGTGTATGGGCCATATCATCTATCCATATTTTACAGTAACACACACACACACACCACCCTTACATTTCTCTTCCACTTTATTATTGTTTTAACTTTATAACTTTTAATAGGAGTTTTTAATTTCTTTCAAAACAATTGAAGCCTTATCCACTGATTTTCATTTTTCAATACATTTGTTATTCTTTTTGCTTACATTTGGTTTGGCTATTAAAGTAATCTGTTACTTTGAGTGTATTGTTGCTTATTTGGTTTAATGAACTAGCTGCTCTCCACTTGCATTCGTCATGATCTGACAGATTTTATTTCTGCAAGGCCATCTCTGCCTGCCATCCTTCTGAGGCAGGTACCAGGCATACCATTAAACTGAGTAACACTAACAGCTGCTATTTACAAAGCTTATAAATGGGAAAAGTATATTATTTAGTGTGAGTGATAAATAAGAGTAATTTTCAAATGTATATGATGATGAATTATTATTATAATTAATAGAAGTAGTAGTAGCATTAAATCAACAATGATAACAGTTATGATAATAATAGTAATCGCCAACCAGTCCTACACATAAAAAGAGCACCATTCTATTGTAGGCTGTGAGAACTGCATAGGTCCCTTTCCATCACAAAGTCCTTTTGTTGTTCACAGCCCCAGACTGTGCAGCAGAAACTATAAAACGTGCATATTGGTGAATAGTTTTTGTCTTGACAGAATTCTAAAGGACGACTGGGTCTCTAACGAACTTATGAGTGAAAAGTTCTATAAAAGGAACATGAGAGGTATGTTGAAAAAAAGGAACTAGTGAATAGAACAAAAGAGGCAGATTTCACTCTGGAAGATTTAAGTGGCATGACTCTGATCTGCCATTCACTTGTTCACTGGTTTACTGGTTTACTACCTGGTTCAGAATAGCGTGATAGGAGGAGCTCAGGAGGAGGACTGGTTTTGAATAGAGTTACCCAGTCCGTCCCAGTTGGTCATGTAGAAAGGTGGTAATACACTTTCTTTTTTTCACAGAGACAGCCACGGCTAAAGTGTAAACCCTTAGTTGATGGACTGCAAAATGTTTTGTACACTTAGTGAATCATTTGTGTTTCGGGATGCTGTCAACTTTATTTTGATTTAGTAGTGTGAATAGGAAGAAATCAATTGACTGTAGACTTTCTTACATATGAAAGGTCACAGAGATCTACAGTGACCTCACCTGAATTAGCATAAGATGCCAGTCATACAAATATATATTTTATTCTGGTACTCAGAGGGTTCTCATGTACTATGCCAACTGATTCTTAAAGTTTTTGGTGCACAGACCTATTTGTGAGAAAGCCATCTTTGTATTGATTACAGTAGCATAGTGAGGGGAACATGAGCCCTAATTCAAGCAAGGAAATTGATTCCCCTACTTCAGGTTGAACAATAAAATGCAGCCATATTTGGAGTACAGAGGGCACCTTACATCACTTGGGCCCAGTGTCACTGCACCTGCTGCACAGTGATATCTATGCCTTGATTGCTTATGTATATCACAGGATAGCATGGGAAGAAAAAAGTTATGGTAGTCTCATTCTGGAGCTTTTAGGCTGTTGAGGCACCAAATGACATCACAGATTCAGTTCAGAAAGAAACTGCTGTTATGTCAATGTAATGTGGTGGCTTCATTTGCTACAATCTTTAATTTAGACTTATGCTTCATTATTACCAGATGTGGTGGTGAAACCACAATTGCTCTCTTAACACAGGCATTGTGCCGGATTTCATGTGGGAACAGCAGTGTCCAGTTAGAAGCTTGCTTTTACATCCCATAGCAATAGTCTCTACTTATACGACAATACCGATGAAAGTCATGCAGCAGATGTTTGTCTATTAATTAAAAAATGTAAAAAGCTTCACATAATTAAAACAGTTTTTCTGAGAAAACCTTTTCTGGCCCGCCTGGTAATTAATTCTCAATATGGTGTGTACAAATCCAGTACTGCTCATGCCAGCCGAAAGATTTAGCAAGGATCTTCTTTGTACAATCCCCCATTAACTCGTAAACGTTAAGTACAAGCAATGCCACTTTAGGATAACAGTCCTGACCTGAAGTGCAGACCTCTACTTTTATTAGGGACAGTTTAATTGAAAACTAAGTGCTAAAAGATCTTGCAAATTATTTTGCTGTGGAAGTTGCTGTGAGAATGACTCATACAATCAATTATAAAAAGGGAAATAATGCAGTTTGGATTCCCACAGTTTCTACATTTATCTGTTGTGAACTAATGAATTTACAGAATATTCATATCTCTTAAGTTAACATAATTTTGGTACAATGGGATTGCTTGAATCTAAATCTCTTGGAGAAATCACTAAATAAAATACCCCATTTGTTGTATGGACCTTTGATTGTCGAGGTGAAATGTAATAAAGGAGTTAACATCAGAAATACATTGGAAATACAGTGAAAACAGTATGGCTCTAAAAAAATGACAGTGAGGATGGTCTCCAAAACCTTAAGGATTTTATTAACACCTTTAGTTCAGGTTACATATCAAATCAGTCAGCAAAAATTATAGAAGAACAGGGTAAGAATGTACCTATTTAAATGTTCATACAGTCTAAATGTATATATTTGCAAAAACAATATGCAAACAGAATAACATTCAGCAAACAAATAATATGACCCAAGTGGTTACATAAAGTACCTTCCATAATCTAATGAAGTATAGAAAGTAAAAGGGGGAAATTTTATGAGGAAAACGTCAGCATCTGCTGAACCAAATGTAAGGTTCAATGGAAAAGGTATGACTATTCAAGCATACAGCATAACACTCTTAGAACGAGAAATAAGCAGAGTTGAGAAGAGGTCTTCTGTCAGCAGTCAGTATAAAGTGTTATTCTAAAAAGCACACAATTAAAGCATGACATACGTTTCCAGAAGGCTTCTCCTTATAATCTTCCACTGAACAAACAAATTAAAAGGCAGTGTTCTTAGGAAGCAGGTAGACTCCCTAGTTTCCTAGCTTCAATCAAAGAAGCAACCATCTGGACGACCTTGGATGTAACATCAGCCTGATCTGCCTGGTACAGGATGGTGTCTCAGTCTCCATATCTTAGGCCAAAAATTAATTAAAGGATCAGTGGTCTGATAGTCTAATACAATGAACCTAGTCTAAGTCAACAGACACTTGCAAAGAAAGGGAAGAAAAGAAAATTACAAAACATTTTATAAAATGTAATGTGCGGTAACACCTGGTTAAAGATTAGGCCAGCACTAGATTTAAACAGGTTCTAAATTATTGCAGTTAGCATAAGTGATTATCAAATGCAATTTTAAAGAAAGCGGGCATTCCTTTCATTGTGATTACATTTATTATAATTCAGCTAAATATAATAGTGGCTCTTAAAAAGAAGTACACAGTCACTTACTGCAAATGTCTATTAAAATTCACACATTTGATAAGGCTTAACACACATATATGTTAAATATGAAAAAATATGAAATGGGTGGGCACTGAATTATGCTACTCCAATTTAAAAAATAATATGGGTCACAAATAAAAAAAAATGTGCTGAATATCTTGCAAGGTGAGCTTTGTTGAGTCTGGTTTGACAATGCAATATGCTGAGCTTGTCAAGTTTGAAGAGAATTACATACTGTAAGGTTGTAGAATTTTGAAGAATTTGAGTGGATCTGGGCAGTTACTTGTGTATTTTAAAGAAAAAAACATGTAATCAGTGAATCATGTAATCATTAGTAAAGTTAATGATTTACCATGCTTTTCCGTTTGTTCCATTGAGATGCCAAAGTACTTTATAACTTGCATTATTGTAATTTGCTTCTGTAACCTGATTTTAATGTAAAACAATGTCTTGTTATCTATAAAATGAATTAAATGTTTAAAAAAAAGTTTTATAACAAGTCTTCTTTGCACATTATGCCTGCACCACTATTGCAAGCTGGCTGACACAGCTGTACAATGCTAATGAATATCTCCTTTCTCAGTTAACACTACCACGAGATCCTGAGTGCCAGCTCACCATGAATATGATTCAGAGCAGAATTCATGCTGTTCTGACAGACATTTCTGCTAGCTAACATAGACCCCTGCCTATGACACAGTGCTGTACAACAATCATTATCCCACACCAGCTTTACAGCTGGTATCACGTAGGAAGTGAAACACTAGCTGTTTGTGGAGTTCATTTTTAAATCTCCCCTAATTACCTCTTATTAACTTTAAAATGCATTCAAGATTTCTCCACGTAACTCTTCTGAATGGCACCTGTAAGTTACTTGCACGCATATGGGGCTATTTTGACAAACTAATGAATTTGGCTTGACTGCTAAATATGGTTTTAACTTTTGCCAAAAGTTATAGTTTAAAAGTCTGTTTCGATAGTTACAATTTTCAAACCATTTTAGGCTCCATTTTAGGAACTCACAGCCTGTAATCCCACACTACTCCCTAATCACCTCATCGATTTTTGGTTTCTACAAAAAAATCAAAAACCTTCTGATGTCCTCTTACCATTAGTCAAGGGGTTATCCTCTTCAGCCAGTATACTCAATACAGTGCCCATTAACATCACACCCCAAAGAACTTGATGTTCTCTTTGGTAAATGATTTCTCACTATAGATAGAACAGGTCCAGATTTCCACTAACAATTCAGTAAGACATTTATTTTCTGAAGAACTTGATACTTCCAGCATAGGCAAAGTGTACAGTATTTGTTTGCAGGAAAAGTAGGTGGGCTGCGGGTCATAACAGACTGCCAACGTAGTGGCAGCATAGAGAACTGAAAGTGAATATGAAGCATTACACACCAACCCATGAGCCAGCTTGATTTGACTCTCAGGAAACTAAGAAAAGGAAGCCACAAAAGCAATGTAGACCGATGGGGAATGTAAGGAACAAGCAATCCACTAAGTTGGATGGACCACTCCACTGTGATCAGAAGTCACTTACTGCTTGAGTCTAGTCCAAACAAGTAGTGTTCCCAATGCATGTTAATTCCTACCTGGATATTTTCCTTTGGGGCCTCCATGTCAAATCACAGGATTACATCAATATGTGATGGCAGTTATTCACAGGGCAGGTATTTAATTTATTTTATTTTAATTTTAATTGGCTGTTTGGTTCTTCTCTCTCTAGCTACTCCCCTAACACCTGCTGTTAGCGCGTGACCAACAACACTGGCTGTGCCTCGCCATTCCTTATGTTTTCTCCTTTGTGACAGGACAAGACAGACCAATGCATGGCAAGATCAATATCTCAAAAGATCTGACATCTGTGAAGTAAGTTTACCAAGTGAGTCAGTGCTTAACTAGACAAAGACAGGCAAGGACTAAGCACTATGCTAAAAAAGCATTAAAATATTTGCGAACATTCGTCCGCCAAACTCCCGAGGAGGAGATGGCTGCAGTGCTGGCAGTCTTCCCACTGGCCCCAAAACAACTTTCCTACTGGGCTGATCAGTGGAAACCAAGGTTTACTGTTAGTCAGCCCAGTGGGAAAGGTGTAGCACCATTGTTCCCGGCTCATACTTGAGCCGGCGGCAATGCAGCTGCACGCAGGGTGCACCAGCACCATTTAAATGTGCACTGTCTGGCATGGGCAGTGCATGGGCCCTCCTGTGGCCCCCTGCACTTGTTCTCCACCAGCCTTTTCATGGTGGTAAAAATGCCATGAAAAGACTGGTGGAGAACAAGGTTGTAATCAGCAGGGCAGCGCTGAGTTCAGTGCCATCGTGGCTGATTACAACCAGAACTGGCATCATCCTGTTGGGATCTTGTATCCTGGTGGGGATGGCAGTAGGTTGGCGGGTCTCCCCGCCAACCTCGTAATGTGACAGTTGGGCCGCTATAGCTGTGGCTTGCTGACCCCCACCACGCGTCCGGTGGTCTTCTGACTGCCAGATTTGTAATCGGCCCCTTAATTTTTTTACATCCAATCAATGTCCAGAGGGCTTATATTTTGTGTTTGACACATTTCCTGGGGGGGTGGCATCAGGGCATTTCAGGTGACAGAAAATTTGGGGAATTTAATTCTAGAAGGGAAACATAATCAAGGCACTGTATTGCACAGGCTGCCGCATTTTGAACACAGGTCTATTAAGTCCATCTGTGGTAGCAAAAATCCAAATCCACTTACAGATTCATATTATGTTCACAATGCTACGACCCACCACACCAGGGAACAGTGTCCCTGAAAAGAGGCTCCTGCAGTAGGTACTGGGTTTGTGTTTGGGGAATGCATGGTAGAAAAGTTTTTTTCTGTTTTTTTCTGTTTTTTTTTTTACTTTGGCAGTATTCTTATATGTCCAATATAGCACACAGAACTTCTCTAACTTATGAGCTGTGTGGAGAGACAAGGACAATGTAATAATTAGACAGAATCCAACACGGGAACAGGAAAGAGGTTTTATTAAGTGAGGAACTCAATCGCGGTGCTCTCTCTCCCGAGGTCAGCAAGCAACTGCCTAGGGAGAGAACACCGTAAGCAACATTCCACTAAAACATTCTGATGCAGGCTTGTCTCGAGGTCTGCATCAGAGAGGACCCTCGGGACACATTATAACAGACAACATTTCTAAAACTGTTTCTCTCTCCTGAAATTCTCTGATTAAGACTCTTAGGTATGATCACAAGACAGTCACATTTAGGTGCCCAGTTGCTGGATGGCTAGAATTAATACTCACAGTTAGTACTCCTTCACCTAAACATGCCTATTCATGTTTTGAAGAACTAGATGAGGAAACTGAATTTTTGGGTATGCATGTGGAATACCCATCCCAAGGCCAAATATTTTCCCATTTATCACTTGTTCTGATCAGGTAGTTACAAGGAATGGTGAAATGTGGAGCATAGGGAAGTCTAGAAGTTGGTGAGTGGAGCAGTCCATGCACCCACCATGCCTTTGAAGGGGGTATGGAGAAGACAAGGGATCAGGGTGGGCTGCGCTTGCAGCCTGAGCCTCAGGCAATATTGGGCCCAGTGTTCCCACAACTAGGAAATCCAGGTACAGGAACAACGAGCCAGTTATAATCAGGTGGATCAGTATCACACCTGGGAGCTCCACTCCACCCAACTTGCAGTCAGTGCCTTATGTTACTATACCCATCATAATCAGCATTTCCTACAACCACATCATTTGTGGTAGCAGAACGTAACTTAAAATGCAAAAGGAATGCAAAATGAGAAAGCCATTGACTTACAGAACTGTTTATTGTCTTTTAATTTTAAATGCTATGGAAAATTACACTTCACCACACATGTTCTTTCACAATGGATCAGCTTCCAGCGCATTTCCATTTCACATCTCCCACAAGACGAAAGGAACAAAGCTTCTTTTGTTTCAGGGATGTACGTCACTCTGGAAACTTATTCAGGCAGCAGAAAGGTTACCCGCTTCTGGGAGGAAACCCATTTGATCAGAGGTAGAATGGCCTCGGTTTGTTGTTGGTTTTCCAAATACACTACTGTTTACAACAGTCTATGTTTTAGAAAGAGAACATTGAACATTCTATAACAGGAGGTTTTATTTGTAATCTCCAGCTTACATTATGCATGACGCTTCACAACCAAATAATGTTTAGTTTTGATGTAAGCCTACTGAGGCACAGAGAATGATAATGAAACATCAAGGGAAACCATTTTGTTTTTTTGTTTTGCTAAAATACGAAGATTTATTCATAGAAAAAGCTATAAATTAAATATGCAGAAAGAAGTATGATCCGCAAGCCTCAAAACTATGTACATAACAAACACATCCTAATTCCAATAAGTTTACGTCCAAATTTGTGCAGCGGTCGCCGTTGCATAAATGAAGGGAAGGGGTGAGGGGGGACAGAGATGAGGTAAAAATCATTTTTGAAAAAAGCACTTACCTTGCCTCCGACCTTGCCACCTTGCGCTCCTCTTTTTTTGGTGTCCTAGCATTCACTGCTGTGACACCAGCACAGTCTCTCCACAATCCTGGAGCTGCTTTCATGCAAAACCTAGCATTAAAGCAGCCTCAGGATTGCTCTGAGTGGCAGTGGCTGCCACTCACACACAGCCCTGGGGTCTGTGCAGTTTCTCCAGGCCGGCTGTTAGAGTAGATAACAGAGGTAAGCATCTGTTATATATTTGTAGAGATACTAGTTCTCTTATAGTGAATAGAAGATTGGCCAATGACATCCCTCCCAACCACACTTACACATGCGGTAAAACTAAATCATTAACTTATTATAACCTTACCTATTTTCCTAAGTTTAGATTGTTAATTGATTTTGAGATACTGGATTCCCCTTGGAGTGATGATAAAATAATTTCTTTCAATATCCACATTGGAGGAGGCTTGACTTGAAATTGTAAGGGTAGTACAGTGCACTTCAACACTGCCAATGATAAAATACACTGAAATGTTGTTCGTAAAGATAATTTAAAGATGCACTAAAAAGGCTTTACAGCATAGGTTGCAGAGTGGAATAATTTCTGTGGCTGTTTTTGAGAAGGATATGTGGATTTTGGAAATAAGGAATCAATCCCAGCAAAGGCCATCTCGGGTAGTGAAGAATTCATCAATAGATTCTGATCAAGATTCTTATAAAGAGTAAGTTTGAATAAATTATTAAACTACAAAGACATACATTTCTCTCTTTCTCATTAGAGAGAGGGTGAATGGTTAAACTGTTGAAAAGAAGGCATTCAAGATTGAAGATTAAAAAAAGATGTTTGATAAGATGCGGATAGACCTCGGGGAAACTGCTTCTCAAAAAGACTGGAGAAATTTCTTGTGTAGAATTAATATAGCCTTTGGAAGCTGCATTAAGCTAAAATGAGTCCCATCTCAAATGCAGACGGGTCTTCCTACATTTCTAATCTGTATGCCTATAACCCACAAACAATATCAAAGGACACACTCACCGGAGGCACACACAACATACCGACGCAGACATGGAGAGAGAGTTGGAAATAATACCAGTGCTGCTCCTTGCCGTATACCTCCACGACTGTGACCACCGATGAAGATGACGACGGTAAGTACCGCAACCTTTTACACATGGGAAGAAAAGGCACAGTTACACATGCAACTCACTCCCAACCCCTCCCACCATCCAAAGCCATACATATCATAACAAGAATTACTTACCAGACACACGGCAACAAAGACATGCACCAATGTACACACATGTGCACACCACACCCCCACAGTGAAACGCTGAACAAAGTCACTATATTGTGTCAACAGCACCACTGGGCACTCAAATTTTATTGACCGAAGAAAAGTATTGTCCAAATAAGGCCATTGGCCAGTCCATTGCAATACCCTTAAGGGCCAAAATAGGCCAAAGTTGACATCCACATGTGCAAAGGGTACTCCACTTGAAAGGGGCATCAATGAGGCAGCCAGGCACCTCAGGGAACAGGGGCAGGGGTGGGGACTTACATCTGGAAGGGGGGCTTGGGCTTAGGTTTGGGAGGTGGAGGGGGTTTGGGCTTGCCCTTGGAAGGACGGGGAGCGGGCTTGGACTGGAGGGTGGCAGAGGGACCTGGGGCAACACAGGGCTTCTTCCTCCATGGGGAAGGGGCACAGGAATGGGAAGGGTGGACTGAGGCAGACTTGGATGTGGAAGGAGAGGACAGGGAAAGGAGATGGGCACGTTTAGGGACGGGACGGTGTGGGACAGTGGGTTCGAACAGGTAACTTGAGGGGGATTTGGAGGCAGGTCTGGGAGTGGAGGTAGAGGGAGTGTTTGTATCAGGTGTAGGTGTGCCAGAGATGGATGCAGGTGCCTGTAAAGTATGCTGATGTGTGGTGGATGTATATGGTGTGGATGTCTGCAAATGTTTGAGTGTTTTTGGAGGGTGGGTGGACACAGTGGGACAAGACAGGCTGCCAGTGTAGATGGATGTTGTCTGGGTGTCTGTAGGTCTGGTGAGTATGCTGCAAGTGTCTGTCAATGTAGTTGTGGTGAGTGCAGGTGTGGTGCCTGGGTATATGTCTGGATGTCAGTGTTGTGGTTACTGCATGAATGGGGGCAGCAGCAGTGACTGAGGGTGCAGTGCATGTGGGTGTGCAAGGTGAAGTGACAGACAGGGTGGCGGGGGAGGATGACAAACTCAGGGAAATGGATGTTATTGTGTGTGCTGTGGTATGTTGGGTGTGTGCCTGCCTGTGGTGGGAAGTGTGGTGCTTGTGTTTGTCTGTGTGCTTCTTGTGTATTGATGTGTGTGCATGGCTGTCTACGTTTGCTTGGGATGAATGAAGGAAGTGGGGTGCTGAAAGGGGTGGAGGTGGTGGGGGGGACGGAAAGACCAGGGAAACTGGCTGCCGTTAAAGAGGAGGCCAGAGCTTGAAAAGATCTCTGTAGGCCAGACATGGCACTGTGAATGCCTTTCAGGTATGCATTGCATTGCTGCATCTGGGATGCTAGCCCCTGGATGGCATTCACAATGGTTGTCTGCCCTACAGAGATGGTGCTCAGGAGGTCAATAGTCTCCTCCGTAAGGGCAGCAGGGCTGACTGGGGCAGGGGATGAGGTGCCTGGGGTGAAGGAGAAGCCCACCCTCCTGGGGGAGCAGGCACGGGCAACTGGGTAAGAGGGCGGTGATGGCATGGTGGGTGGCGGAAGATAGCATAGAATGGGTGTGCCCAGTAGGGTCCACCACCACTAAGGAGCTCCCATCGGAGAAGGTATCAGAGTCACTACCTCCAGTGGTAGTTGCCTCCCCCCGGTACGCCCCTCGCCCCCCAACCTACGAGTCCCCTTGGCGTCCGCTGGCTCTGCCTCCATGGAACCATGGGCTGCTGCATCCCCACTTGCCGGTGCCACTGCTCCCTCGCCAGATGATGGTGATGTACACAAAGGACACAAGAGCACAGGGATGGAGAGACAAAACAAGGGATAACTTTGTCAAAACATGAATATATGTACATCTCTGGCTGACAAACACTCCCATCCAGGCCATACACTTACACACAGCACATAAAACATATGTCATGATTGTGCCTCTGACTAGTGTCCATTACCCCAGAATAGTCCATGAGGCCACAAAGCATAACAGATTACAGAAAGGGGACCCCCCCATGGGTCTATAGAGACTGCCCAAACTAGCCCAGTGACCAGAGGAGCAGGTGAGTTGGCGTATGTCATCCTTAGATGTGTGTGATTGTGGCAGATGCATGTATGCATGTGGGTTCGATGTGTGGCTGCCCAGCCATAGACTGTCTGGCATGTACTTTATGTGAGTTGACAACAAGGCTTTCAACAAACTAGCCCTCACACCATCCCATGGACGTTGAGGGGACAGGACTGCAGGGACACACCTGTATAAGTGCCTGCCACTAGAATGCGCACATACCACAGCAACAACATCCATCCATCAAAGCAGTATCACAACAGTGTTGGTACTCACCCCCTTGTGGCTGTTGTGCTGCCTTCAAGCGCCCATCCAAATCCAGATAGGCCACTGCCAGAATGCAGGCCATTAGGGGGGTCAGGGTCAGACGGGCACCCCTTCCTCGTTGGGAGGCCTTCCCCAGGTGCGCCTCTCCGGTCTTCCGGGCCCAACGCCTCAGGTCCTCCCACCGCTTCCTGCAGTGGGTGCTATGCCAGTTGTAGACACTCAGGGTGTGCACTTCCTTAGCGAAGGCTTGCCACAGGCCTTTCTTTTGATGGGTGCTGACCTGCATGGGAGACACAGAGCAAAGAAACAGACGTCAGTATGTGTGCACCGAATACAGATGACATGTCGTTCCCCATGAACGGCCATTGTTGAAAGCCTTGTTGTCAACTCACATAAAGTACATGCCAGACAGTCTATGGCTGGGCAGCCACACATCGAACCCACATGCATACATGCATCTGCCACAATCACACACATCTAAGGATGACATACGCCAACTCACCTGCTCCTCTGGTCACCCATACAACTTGGCATACAGGGGTAGGACCCCGTCCACCAGCTTCTCCAGCTCCTCCGCGGTGAAGGCCGGGCCCATTCCTTCTACTGTGACCAGCGTCATCTCAGGGACCAGAGTCAGGACACAGCAGCACACACAGTGGAGTACTACCCTGCACTGGAATCAGGAGTCAAGTGTCAAAGGCCTGACGAAATGGTGTAGGTACTGCAGCGGTGTGCTCCATCACTGCCGGCGGTGATCATGATTGGCCCAGGTTCCCCATTGACAACCATGTAAACCAATGATCGGGTGCACAGTGGTGAACACCGCCTTCTGCCATAATGACTAACGCCAGCGGAATGAAGTCACTTCTACTCTCTCATACCTGGATGGCAGGAGGCTGCCATTTTGCTACCACCACATCACCATAGCCTAACAAGGGGCCTCATCCAGGGCCTCCAAATCTCCGACATTAGTCACTTGCTGACATAAGTCTAGGATCCTCACATGCACCCTTTTGTGTCCACACTGGGATGCCAGTATCACAGATAGGTACAGACCCATGTGGCGAGGGAGGGACCCATCTGTCTACAGACCTCTGGTTGATTTGGAAACTGTGGAGGAACGTTACATCATTATCACCTACAGACTCAATAGAGCTACTATCCATGACCTCAGTGCATTAATGGATCCTGTACTGAAACCAGCAAATCGGAATCAGCATGCCATCCCTACAACTGTGCGAGTTCTATCTGTACTCCATTTTTTGGCTACGGGCTCATTTCAGATGACAGTGGGCATAGGGTGCAGGGGTAATGCAGCCAATGTTCAGCCTCATCCTGCCAAAATTCCTGGATGCATTCATCCAACACCTGTAAACATATGTCCAGTTTCCCCAAAGGGCTGAACTTCCTGCCATCGAACCCGGATTGTATGCTTTTGCCAACATCCCACATGTGATTGGTGCCAATTGATGGAACCCACATAGCTCTCATATCCCCAAGAGTGAATGAACAGGTGTAGAGGAATCGAAAGAACTATCATTCCATGAATATACAATTGGTGTGTACTGCTGACCAGTACATTTCACATGTCAATGCCAGGTTCCCAGGCTCAGTAAATGATTCCTTTGTCCTGAGAAACAGCAGCGTACCACACTTAATGGGACAACTACAAGAGGACAGAGGATGGCTCATAGGTGAGTGTGTCTGACACTGGATCTGTACATAGCTGACAGCCAGCCAATATGCATGTGAAGTCAGTTTCTTAAAGTCCTGTTTCACCCGCTTTTGCAGGTGATTCTGGCTACCCCAACTTGCAATGGCTCCTGACACCTGTGAGGAATCCCAGGACAGATGCAGAGAGGAATTATAAGGAGACCCATGGACGTACTAGGAGGGTGATTGAGCACACTATAGGTCTCCTGAAGGCTAGATTTTGTTGCTTCCATCTCTCTGGGGGATCCCTGTGATATGTCCCTGCCAAGGTGTGTAAGATAGTGGTGGCCTGCTGCATGCAGCACAACTTGGCTGTGAGGAAAGCTATCCCCCTTCTGGAAGACGAGGGTGCTGTCCAACCAGCCCTGCAACCTCAGAGAAGGGATGAGAGTGATGGTGAGGAAGAAGAGAGGGAGGATCTCAACTTCAGGAACCAGCTGATCCGCCTATACTTCCAGTGACTATGAGGTACTTTGCACTGATGCTGATGTTTTCACTACATAGTTTGTTTGACTTATTTACTTGGTAATGTGGTGTCTATAGCCATTGACACTGTTAACTGATGAATGAAATGGCATGTGCCGGGGAACCCAATAGTAGGTACAGTGTGACATATTTCAGACACTACAGTGCGTTGGATCCCCTCCTGCAATAAAGGTATGATAATGAATTAGACTGGCTAAAGCATACATACTCACAATCGATATCTCATATTGACGAGGGACATATGATTTGAGTGCATAGGTGTTTTATTAAGTGACAAAATATACATACTTCGTGGAACAGTGATAGGGAGTGGGCACATGTTGCATATCCATACTCAGATACATATGCTGAGCTGCTGGTAGCACTGGATTTTGTTCCATGTGGCCATTGGTAGATGGTGTGATGGCAGTGGCAAGTCAACAAGGGAGCACAGTGGCACACACTGGAGACAGTTAAGGGCAGAGTCACTTCCTAGCGCTGGGCTTGGTCTTGGCTGGTGTTTCAGTGGCATGCCTGGTTCTGAGGGCACATTTGCAAAGCTGGATCTGGGCTGAAGGGGTAGTGGTGCTGGTTTCCTGGGTGTCCTCTGGCAGTGCTGCTGCAGATGTAGATGTCAAGGAAGTGTCCTGGCTAGTGGTAGGGGCTTGCAGGTGGGTGGAGGTCTCAGACTGGCTGTGGTACTGGTGCTGCAGCACCCCTGCAATGGAAGCCATGGTGGAATTCAGCTGTTTCCATTGCTCAATGGCCACCTGGTGGTATGCTATCTGCAGCCTCTGATTCTGCTCCAAGGTGGCGAGGATCTGGTCCACCCTGTCTTGGGTATGGTGGTATGCTCCCAGGACCTCAGATATCACCTCCTGGGCTGCTGCATCCATTCTTTGGCCACCCCCCTGGGCCACTGATGTCCTCCTACTGGCCCTCGTACCCTGTGCCTGTGTTCCCTGCACAGGTCTGGCAGTCCCACTTGCAGTAGGCCCTTCATCATCCTGCCTGTTGGTGGGTGGAGACTCTGGCCTCTGTGAATGTGGGCCACCAGTCTGTGGCCTGGAGACAGTGGTGTGGGGTCGTTTGGCCAGAGCTGATGATGGTGGCTGGGTGGCAGGGCTGTCAGTGGTATCCTGGATGGGGCTGATGGAGGGTGACAGTCCAGTACTGTGTGATGGGCCAGGGTATTCCTCACTTTCCATACATCCATCTCCACTCTTCTGAGTCAGGCCTCTGTCTCCGTGTGGGGCACTGGCACTCCTGGGCACTTCCGTCCGGGTGGCATGGATGGTGGTACCTGTGGGGGGGAATGTACGTGTGGGTGTCAGTTACCTTTTTCAACAATTGATGCACAGCTCTGCCCTATTTTGTGCTTATATTCCCCAGTTGTGGCATGCAAGGTCCCTTTGTGTACAAATCTTTGCATTTTATGTGTGGGATGGAGGTGCATTGTGGGTGCTGTAGTGCTACTGGGAATCCATGCAGTGGTATGTGACTGTGAACAGTGGGCAGGATGGAGGTCTGTTTTGGGGATTGTGGGCATGCAGGGTAGTTGGATGTGGGTTTTGTGGACTGGCTGGGGATGGGGTCCTGGTGGTAGTGAGAGGGGTGGGGTGATGCGAGCATTACAGGTGGGGTGACTGTTACAGTATTGTAGTTGACTTACCTGAGTCTAGTCCAGCAGTGAGTCCAGTGAGGCCCTCTGGGTGCAGGATAGCCAGGACCTTCTCCTCCCAGTAGGTGTAGTCGGGGGTGTAGGTGGGGGACCTCCACCAGTCTTTTGTACGGCGATGTTGTGCCTGGATGCCATAGAACGAACGTTCTCACGCAGGTCATTCCATCTCTTCTGGATGTCATCCCTTGGGCGTGGATGGTTTCCCACTGCGCTGACCTTGTTGACAGTCATCTGCCATAGCTCCATCTTCCTTGCCATGGGTGTCGGCTGCACCTGTGCCCCAAATAGTTGTGGCTCGACCCTGAGTATTTCGTCCACCATGGTTCTTTGCTCCCTATCTGTGAATTGAGGGTGCTTTCGGGGTGCCATGGTGTGTGTTGTGGTTTGTGTGTTGTCAGTGTTATTGGTGAGGGTGCTGTCTTGTGGTTATGTGTATGGGTTATACAGGTGTTTGGGGGTTGTATGTGTTTTGGTGGTGTATTTGTGCATGTGGCTTGTGTTATGTTGTATTCACTGTATGCCCGTTGTATTGTCAATCTCAGTTGTGCTATTGGCGCTGCAAAGGATTGAGGGGTATGTATGTGTATGTTTTATAGTGTTGTGGATGTGTGTCGGGTGTGTGGGTTTCAAAGTTGCGAATAACATAACATAACATAACATGTGTATTTGTAAAGCGCACGTTCACCCGCAGGCATCTTGGCGCTGAATAACAGATGTTTATTGTTACCCAACTCAATGGTACACAATGGTACGAATGTGTCTGTACCGCCAATGGTTGTTCTTCATCTACTATCCGCCACGCTGATTTGTGCTTCATTATTTGGTGGGTGGAGAATTTGTCTGCATGGCCGTGGTGGGGTGGGGTGTACTGCCTTTCCACCATCATAGGCTTTGGCGGTGGGTGGAGGTTGCAGGATTTATGGAGGTTTGACTTTTTGGCATCATAAGTCTTCCGCCACTGGCTGTCTTCTGTTCACCGTCGCCCCGGCGGTTGGCGGTGATTGCCGCCAAGTTCATAATGACGGCCTAAATTTCTATCACATTTATAAAATTGGAGGAAGATCTTTTTTTTCGGGTTACTTGGCACCCCTTTTTATCTATTGTTATTACTCTACCAAAAATCTAACTTTGTGGAGGGGCAGCTCTGTTTTTAGCATTACATAAGAAGGGCTCTACTGCCCTGGTTTAGTAACTATAGGCTGCTTGACTCCATTGGAAACAATTTTGCTAAGACCCTGTTAAATCACCTACAAGATTGGAAAACCAATATTATCATACAGTATGAGCAAGCTGGGTTTAAACCAGACAGCTCCATTTTGAATCACTTACCATCACTGCCCTGCAGCTGATTTTGGAGAAATTAAGAGGGATGCCCATTTTTGCAGAATACATTGAATTTTCAATGGCCTTTGACCGTGGAGATAGACCTACTTTGTGGTGAAAGCTTAGAAAGTTAAAAATCCCTCATCACTTACTTAATCTTATAATTGCATTTTTTTTACTTGGTGCCACATATTACTTGGGGGTGACTGTGGGTTATCATTAAAATATTCACCAAATAAACAAGGTTGCTTGTTAGCTCCTTTATTACTTTTTCGTTACATTTATGATTGACCCACAGATTGAAATATACTTCAAGGGGATGCTCCGAAATTAGTTCATTGCAATATATCTTCATTGTTGTATGCGGATGGTACTTTGATACTGGGCCTAATGCCTAGAGGTTTACAGCACTGATTAAATTGTTTACATTGGTATGCCAAAAGCCACTTTTTTAAAGATTTTTCTTTTTGAATATGTTTTAATCCTTTTGTGACGGCTTCAATAACATGCAACAATACAGCTCACAATGTGGGCGGTCATGGGATAACAAGAAAAGAGCTTCACAATAGCATGGAAAGACTCCCAGAAACATCAAGCATAGTGCAGCGACATAGATAAGTCACAAAAGTGAGGTGGGGTGGTGAAGGGTGAGCCAGAAGCAAGGCAGAACAGACACATCCGTTTTTAAATACAATAACAGCAGTGTTTGGGCAATAATACAGTAACCAGGTAGTACGGTGCGTCGTTCAGCTAGGATCAGCAGAATCCAGGATCTACAGATAGCCTCTGAGTGGCTATCAGATAGCTTGGTGCTGAAGCATGGCATACAAATCACTGGTGGTGTCGCAGTATGTCAGATTAGCCAAGCAGCATTAATTGGGCAGCGCCTACTACCACAGTGTAGTGCTATCTCCTACTTTTCCAGCTGGAGTGTTATAGCAGTGAACTGACGGACTCCTTTAGGAATGTCTTTTCCATACCTCAATAGGGCTAGAAGTGGGTTGGGAGAACACATCTCACCAGAATCTCCCAACACGTGCACAGGTCCATGTCATGTCAGCATAGTCAGACTTCTCGGACTAGCCTTTAAGGCAACTGGTGGATCTAGTGGGGTTATACCTAGCCAGAGCACTAGTTGTGGCGCATGGTCTACGTAGGAATTTGTAATGTATGAGTTTATGCATGTGGTTGGAAGAGGCCAGTTGGGTCTGGCTGCAGCAGTAGTACCAAATTTTGCCACACAGGGTACGCCCACAGTTTGTGTTTCCAGCTCTGTAAATTTCTTGTCTTTTGATGGTAATAAAGCTATACTGGCTCAGTATAGCCTGGAGACTAGCCTCACCCGGGGGGTCCGTTATCACCAGTGTCAGGGAAGGGAACTTGTCTAGAGCCAGTGGATAAGATGGGATCCGGGCACACAGTGCGCTGTAAATGCATCACTATACAAAATGATCCATTTGAGTGGCGTTGGTAAATAATGCATCATTAGCATGGGACAGGACATAGCCGTCTGGGAAGAGATCTCATCTAGATGGTACTGTAACAGGCTTTTTCTTGCATGATGGGGAGCCATTGGTTGTCTGTCAGGGTTAGTATGAGGGAATAGAGAATACCCCCCCCAAATAGTCGGATGAGTATCTTTCGACGCCCAACTGGTAGTTGAGAACATTTCAATGTCAGTGGAGTCCAGACGGACGCCCTCTGGGAAAAAAGAGTGTAGCAGCGTCGATCCCGCATGGTTCCTCTCAAGCCTGGCATAGATGAGACGTGCATCCGAGTGGTACCAATGGTGTGCAAACTGACAATGCACAACCAGGTATTATGGGTGGAAATTAGGGACTTTGAATCCTCCACAGTCATAGGGGAGTACTCAGGTATTAGCCCAAATGAGCTGCACTAGAAGGCCCCCACCAGGTGTCAAAAAAAGCATTAGTGAGAGGGACGGGTATGTTGGAGAAGAGACTCAAGAACTGGGGGAGTGCCACCATTTTCACTATGGCGATTTGGACAGTCATAGACGGCAGGAGCCAGAGCCACCATTCCATTTGGGTAATAGGTGTGTCTATGGCATGGATGTAGTTCAGACAAGTCTCCTGCACCTTGTCATGGTGCAATATAATGCCTAAATACTCACCTGAGCCACTGCACCACATGAGGGGGTAGAGATCAAACTTGTTCAAGTTTACACGCAGGTCAGAGAAATCACAGACGGGAATAGTTTCTCATGCTATAGGAGGCAGGTTCTCTGTGGGGTGATGAATGAACAGCAAAATATTGTCAGCATAGAGAAAGATGAGTAGGGGACCTGGTTTAAAGTACAAAGACAGATGAAGATATTTCTCCTTGATTTGTTGGACCAATGAGTCCATGGTAATAGTGAAAAGTAGCAGGGACAGGGAACGTCCCTGTCTGGTCCCTCTAGTGATATTGAAGGGAGGTGTAAGGGAGCCATTGGCCTAAATGTGGGCCACAGGTCACGAATATAGCAGCATGACTAGTGAGATAAATCTGCAAGGCAACCCCAGTTTGTGCAATGTCACACACATAAATTGCCATCCTAGGGAATTGAAGGCCTTCTCAGTGTCCCAGAGGACCAAAACAGCCGGTACGTCCAGGGATATCCTATGCAGTACAGAAAAAACAATTCACAGATTCAGCAAGGTAGAGCAATAAGGGACAAAGCCAGATGGCACGGGTGAAATTATCTGGTCTAGCAAAAGTCAGAGCCTGTTTGCTGGAACATTGGACAGTACTTTATTGCTGAAGATAAGTAACAACAAAGGACGATAAGAGGTGCAATACTGTGGGTACTTGCCCAGTTTCAGCTACAGAGAGTAATGGGGGACAGGCGGTGTTGGGATGCAGCGACTCATGAGGTGCACTGAATCTGACGTGCAGTGGTCAGGGCAATGTTGTGGCACAGGTGTCTGGCTGACAAGCAGTTAGATCATGAGACCAATGGGAAAAGGTCAGTACTCGCTAAGGCTTGTAGGTCCTGGGGAAAAAGTTCAGGCGTGTCTCGGCGGGGGATCTCTCCTTAGCAAACTATTTGTAGAAAGTGAGTGCATCAGCTGGGGTGTCGAAGAAGCAGGCCATACCACTGAGATCAATCCGAATTTGGGCAGGGTAGAGCGTACGATACTTCAGGCTCAGTTTCCGCACCAGGCATGGCTGCAGGCCAAGGAACCGGTGGCTCCCTCCACCATGAAGGTTGAAGTGAAGTTCTAGTGGCCAAAAAGCTCCACAAAGAGGGGCAGAACTAACATGTCGGACGGCCCGTGTCTGTCAAATGCACTATTCTCAGGCTATTGTAGTGGGACCTTGCTTCAAAGTCCTAATTTTTATGGCAACAGACTTGAGAAGCCATTCCACTCTCTCCAGACATTTGGTGACTGTGCTGGCACCATCTCCAGGATCAGTATCTGCTCCTTCACCCCATCTAGTCTGACGATCTGATGATCCATCTGCTACCCCATTCGGTGTAGCCTGCTTGCGAAGATTTCAAACCTGGTGTCTACTGAATGAAAGCCCATCATGATGGCTTCTAAGCCCATCAATTGTTCTGTGTCAGCATTCCCCTTCGCACCCATATCCAGAGCCGACAAAGCATCATATGGGTCGGCTGATGTGGGTTGTTCAAAAGGTAGCTTCCTTTGTTTGGAGTCACAGCGCACCATGGTAGAAGGCTTTCAGCGTGACATGTGATGCATGATGTGTGATGAATTGGACATTCTGAACAGAGAGCTTGACAGATTATTGCAGAGCAACATCGCAGAAGGAAAGCCTTTAAAAAATGAATCTGAACAACCACCAGCCTCTGATTCCTGCGACCTGAGCATTATTTCAGGCAGTGAAAACCAGTGTCATATAGTGCAGGTACTTAATTTTATTGTGTTAAGTTCTAGGGATTTGTTTTTAACGTGGCTTCAGATATTTTTTAACGTTTAACAGGTAATGGCTTTATGTATGTATCTTTGTGTGTTCATGTAACGAAGGCTAGTGTGACTTTAATCCTACTACATTTCACCTTTCATTCACTGGTGAAAGTATGTTTGACTCATGAAAAATGGAGTCACTTCTCATTTTCCTTGATCCAAAATGTTCGAAAAGACTTAAGACTAATTTTAAGAGATCTTAATTTCAGAATGCATTTTTTTTTCTTTGCATCGTTCCCAGTTCAGGAATTCATTTTAGGTTGTATCTACTAAGGGCCTAATATACTCTATCCATAACAATAAATGAGCTAATGAGGCAAAGGGTTCATGAAGATCTTGAAGTTGTTTTACCCAGCATGAGTGCCACCTTCAAATCTTATACTTCTACTGCTGTGCCCCTGGAGTGGCCTAGAAACAAATTAGTCATGTTAGGAGGTGGGTGTTGGGGCGAACTTGCTTTGGTGGTTTTTCCGAGCATGCAGATCTCTGGCATGTGTGCACCATGCTTCCTTAGATTCCAGTGATCCATGCCATGTTCACATTATCATGCTACGGACATGCACGCTCAGACACCAGTGCTGTGGGACTGGTACACTGTTATTGTATAATGTGTATGGAAATGTCTGACAAGCCTAGAATGAATGAGGAATGAGAGGCTTAAACAGTGCATAGTATTTAAAAGAAATTATTGTACGTGAATTATTGATGGTGCACAGTTTAGAGTGTTAAATATACGTTGCAATTTTTTTTTGAGCCTTACAAAGAACATTGCAATTGACAAAGCCTATAACTCTTGCATTGCTGAGACAGATTGTCTTTGCCAGTGTTTGTTTAAAGTGGCGTGAGCAGATGGAAGGTGTTAAGTCCCCCCAAAAACCTAAAAATAGGTATTTTTCGGATCACTAATAGTAAGGGAGCACAAAGGAGATGGGGTGTGGGGACACATGGTGAATGGCCATGGTAGCAAATAGGCATTGGAGGTAAGTGGATATTGAATAAAATTAAAAGGCCAGTTTGGGGAGAAGGGACCAACACAGTGTGTTAGCCAACTGGAAAAGCAGTATGTGAGAGAAAGCATGGGTGTGTGGGAACAATATTAAGCACAGGGTGGTTAATTGGGGGTAAGCAGCACATGTTGAGTGGGAACTGCAAAATACATGCACTCTCATGCAGTGTTTCTAGAGAAAGCTAGTTCTCTAAATGTGAACAGTGAAACCATAAACTTCCTCCAGTTAAAAGGAAGTTGACAAGACAATGCTACAGGTGATGAACAAATGCAAGAATAGAAAAGCGTGACAACAAAGAAGGAAGCCAATGATTGACAAATACAACCAGTGGTAGGCACTGGGTGGGATCATAGCTAACTAATTTTTCGGTTGGTCTTAAAAAGGAAACTTTCACTGTTTGGTGTGCAAGATCTAAACGGTTGTTCCATAAATATAAACCAGCGAAGGATACAATTCATGCATTAACAAGGATGTTAAAGAATGTATGCTCTAGGGAAGGGACCGATACTAGAAGTGAAAGGAAAGCCATTAAATAGGAAAGCAAATGACTGACATGAATGGTAAGCAAAGGCCTACCCCCACAACCCAATTTAACGTTTTTATTCATGTCTACAGTATGCCTTCAAGACGCAGGGGAAGGAGCCAAATAGGTTCACTTCCTTAAGGCAACCTTTGACAAAAGTTTGATTAGAAGGTATACCTGCCTCCTTACCCTCATTGGGTTCTAAAGAGGACGCTGCTAAAGAAATACAAACGGAGAGAGACCAAGTGGCATATATGAGTGTGGTGAATGGAAGTTTCACGATTGGTTTCACAGAAATAAGATACTAACGGGATCCTTGTGAGTGTCTGATCAAAACAAACTAGCCAGGTGAGGCATTGTTGTGATGGCTGAAACATTGACCCAGAAATACAGAGGATACCAATAATCTAGTTTATCCCCACCCTTAAGTCTGCCCACGGTGCCCTCTGGAAAAAAAACAACAACAAAAAAACTAACCCCCACGACATAAAACTAGGATTCTATCAAGTCATCAAAGAGCTGCTCCCTAGGCCATCAAGGTTGCGCTCGTCCAGACACACTAGGTATCGGGACCAGAACTCAATGATGGTTAATTATTGGCCGGTTACAGAGATAAGCTAAGCATGATTGAGGTTGCCGTCCTGCTTTGGAAAGGTTAGATGTTTGTGAAGCTGAGCGAACCTTGTATCACTACTCACTCCTTTTTGGAACCTGTTACAACAGGTCTTCAACAGCTAGCTTCAAGATAGTTTGCTACAAATGCATGACACAAAACAAAATCTAAAGTGTTTCTGTCTTTCCCTCGTGTTAATGTTAACATTCACTTGCTTTTTGTCTTGTTAAAGCCATTCTCAGTCCTGGCTTATTCTGCTTAAATTAATTGAACCCTGTAGTGCTCCCCTAATCCACACATAAGAGTTAATGCCACTTGACAAACAATAATACCTTTTCCCAGTTTTCAATATTTTGGGCGTCATCCGCCTTATGTTTCCCATTTCCTCTTAGGTGAGATAACTTAGTGCAAATAGATGAATGTCGAACACGCAAATGTCCAGTTATTCTAATATTGTAAACTTAAAATTATACCCAAGTTACGGTAAGTGTAACTTGTGTATAATTTAATAAAATTTTGTCAAGCGCCAAGATAAGTGACACTATTTAAAACGCTCTATACAAGCAAATTCCTTTGTCGGAGTGTAGCGTAATTACTTTGGACACTGGCCCAGACATTGCTATGAGTTAGGAGTTGTGATTGAACTGGACAACAAAAGTGGCAATTAATGTAAGGTACAAGTTTGTTTTTCAAAATGGGTGCAAAACATAAAGCAAGACGAGATGACTGCTAGTGTATCAGAGTTTTGTGCTTCTTAAAATAGTGAAAGACCTCTTCAGACCATGTTAAAAAAAAAAAAAGACAGTATTTCACATCTGGTTTGATGCACTTCAAATATTTCCTTGGATTTGAGGGAGCTACTGAACAACATGTTGCTGTACCTGATTGTTATACACATGTATGTTGATATGTCATAAATGCTTTTAATGTATATAGGTTGTGTACTGTTGGCATGAGTTGATTTCTTACTGACGCTTGTTGTACATTTGGATACAGAACGAATGCTTCTCATTGCTTTTTCCTAACTTGATATTGTACATTTTTTAGATCGCTCCTGTGTTTTCATATCTGTTGTTAGAAAAATGTTGGATAGGTAAATTGGTGCGGTTGATGTACATAGAACGTTAACTACAGTTAGTAATTTTGAGGTAGTAAAGGAACAATTAATTACCATTTGGATCTTAGGCTGAACAATTATTTAATGGGTTACGTAGTGTCTTCTATCAAATATTTTTTTTCCCTGAGCAGTGTCTTCATGAACCTGTTGTTTGCAAGCAGTATACGTTACAAGAAGCCATGTTGCATATTGTATAAAAGGATTGTTGCATAAACTGCATTTGGGTTAGATGTAGCTATTCATTTGAATACACAGTTGTAAAGATGTGGCACTTCATAATGTTTAGTGTTTGTTGGCTATAATTCACGATTTGATTTATAGAAATGATAGAAAGAGAACCAAAAGCTTGTTTCGGTTATCTTCCGTCAGTCGTGCTGTGTTGGACAGTTTCGAAAAAATAATAAAATTCACACCTGTGTTTCTGGAAGACTTTTTTTAATGAAGGGATCTCTGAACCAGAAAATGTCCCTTTTTTTTTTCCCATGCTACTCCACAGAACAAAGTTTGCAACCATTGCAAAGTTTAATAAAGGACGAAGATACGTTTTTATTTTTGAAGTCTTACATGATGTGTGCAGCAATGGCCTAATGTTGGAACTAAAAGCAGAGGGGCAGCAGAAGGTGGCAAACACCATCACCCCCTTCTCAATACACACAACTGAAGATGGCAACATGCAAGTTAGAATATGGAGTTTCTGGACAATTACTGCCTGTGAAATAGTGTGCTTCCTCCACAATTTTGGTTTCTGAAAAACCATGCGAGTGGTGTGGGTGTCTATTAAAAAGAAAAACCGCTAATACAAGAAGTAAAGGTAATTATTAAAATTGACCATTCACAGGATTAGTGCTTTGAAAAAAGATTGCCCTAATTGCTGAGAATAAAGCCATGTATAACCAAGGTGGAAAATATGAAGAATGGAAGTAGATGTGGCCAGTGGGTGTAGTGGGCGATGACCCAAATGTCCATTGACCATTGGATCCTGAACTTTTTCAAACGTGACATGAGGAACATGGCCCTGTGCGTGGAAATAAGTTTTGGGATAAATGAGCCTCCTGGTGCAGCTAATTTACATAAGAATATTCGAGGCCACAAAGAACGAGCAACTCATCTTAACGTGTAAGGCCAAGAGAGAGCTCTCCTTTAAGGGTCACAGATTTTTTTCTCAGTCTTTGGCTTTGAAGTGCCACAGTCACTTGAAAGGAGGGGGGTGTTTTTTATTTTTATTTTTTTACTTTAACAAAAAGGTGCTTCTGTTGATTTAACCAGAAAATTGGTGAGCGTCAAACATGTCCAGAAATGTAACTACACTGCAATAAGACTAGTGTGGTTTGCTCAATGGACGAAAATGCAGTTTCCTAAGATTGTTAGTTTTGCGGAGACAGAGTTACTCTGCCCTCACCAGACCACTAGTTGAACTGATTTTGAGTTAGCCAAATCTGTATTTTACTCCTCCAACCCCTGACCCCTGCCACACCGTTCCGACCTGCCATCATATTTAAAAAAAAAAAAAACACACCCAATATATAAGCCTAACTTTTAATTTCATAGTGTTTTATAATATGAACCTTTTTAGGTGTGCTGTATCGTAAGTATTATTGGTGGAAACCTATTTTTGTTTTGGATAAATCACATTGCTACAGCACCCAGCACCTTTAATGCGAATTGTGGTTGCAGCATTAAAAACCAGGATTGATTATGAGAAGCCTATTTCCACAGCTGCTTAAATTGTGATGCTGCATCATCGTCTGCATAGTTATGACTTTGCCACTTCTCACATAATGCATCAACTACTTAATTTGCAGAGCTTAGAAAAGCTTGTTATTAGCTTAACAGTTTAAACATTTACTAAAGAAATGGTTTACTCGTGGTAACACACAGCTAACGTTTGAATTGCTGATCGTTATACTCACGTTTAACTTGTACTAATTAATGGAAATGTTTTGTCCTGGCAGTATTTAAGATTAAATGACAAAAGAGCAAAATTATACTGACCCAGAGTTTGCAAGTATTGCAAGACATAATTTTATTTTTCTGTATTCCTAATTTAGCCAACCCTACCATATAATTTGGACATCGATTGTTGTACATCCAATGAGTGAATAACATTACATTCTGCTGTTTTTGAACTTTCTAGTTGAGTATAAAAAATAAAACCAGGTAGTTCCTCTGGTTTCTCTGTGCTTTAGTTCTTGGCAGTCAGGTGCCTCACTCCTTTTAGAAATAGATCTTAGTCGCCTTAAACTCCTTGGGAGCGTCATAGATATTAAAAAAAAATGATTAGCATTATTTACATATTGAACACTGTTAGAAATGGGGTCTCAGTTGGCAATCGGTTTGCACCCTGTCCAAGTAGGGACTCTCACTCTAGTCAGGATAAGGGAGAAACAGTCAGATAACCCCTGATCACCCCCTTGGTAGCTTGGCATGAGCTGTCAGGCTTATCTCAGAAGTAATGTGTAAAGCATTTGCACATAACACACAGTAACACAGTGAAAACAGTACAAAAGGACACCACACCAGTTTTAGAAAAAATAGCCAATATTTATTTATATAAAACAAGACCAAAATGAGAAAAATCCAACATCTAGTAATAAAGATATGAAGTTTGCAAGAATTACTTAAAAATACAGCTCCTTGAAGTCCATAGCTCCACCTGGGGCTATCACGGCATCGTGATCAGCAAATCCAACAGTTCAGGCCAGATATGGTGTCAAGACCCGTAAACAGTACCTTTGGATTTGCAGGGCGTTGTGATCCTCGCTGAGAGATACGGAGAGCGAGTTGTGTCCGTTTTAGAGTCTGGCGGGGATTTTCTGGCCCTTGAAGTCACACACGTTGCGGATTGAACTCCAGGCTGAAGTCAGGAGCACTTGCGTGGATGGCGTCGGGGCTGCGGCGCGAAGCGGGGTGATGTACCTTGCAGTACCCACAGGTCACGATTTAGGCAGCGGCTCAGTGATGGCGTCGGTGAGACCAGGGCTGCGGTGTGAAGCAGGGCGGTGTGCCTTGCTGTGTCTCCCGGTCACGGTGCAGGCAGTGGGGTAGTTGTTGCTGGAGTGTTGTCTGTAGGCCCAAGCCGGCGGTGCAGAACGGAACTGTTTCGTGACCCTCAGGAGCTGTGTCCGCAGGCCACGATGCAGGCAGAGATGCCTGGTGATGACACTGGAGCCGATGGTGCTGCAGTCGGTGGACCAGGGGTGCGGTGCGGGATGGTGCTTCACGTACCCCACGGGCGGTGTCCACAGGCTGCGGTGTGAGTAGGCGAGGCCGGAGTGCAGGGTCCATAGATTGCGTGTGAGCAGCTGCTCGGTGAAGTTCGATGACTGCGTTGGTGAGACAGGTCGCAGAGCAGTGTGACTGTGTGGCGTCCGCATACAGACCAGCATCATCGTAGTGGTTTCTCCTCTTGAACAGCACAAAACACAGTTCCCAGTGCTGCAGGTCGAGGGAGCTGAAGTCTTTGGTGTCCCTGGGACTTCCAAAAGGATGCAAGCTCTATCCAAGCCCTTGGAGAATTCTCAAGTAGGATACACAGCAAAGTTCACCATTTGCACTCTTTTCAGGCAGAAGAAGCAACTGCAGGCCAATACAGCAAAGGGACAGTACTCCTCCTTCACCTCTTCTTCTTGGTAGAGGTTCCTCTTGATTCCAGAAAGATTTTGGGTCCAATACTTATACCCCTTTCTGGCAACTTCAAAGCAAAGTCTCAAGTGTTTTCAAGATCCTTCTTTGGCCAGGTCCCAGACACACCAGAGGGTTGGAGACTGCATTGTGTAAGGGCAGGTTCAGTCCTTTCAGCTGTAAGCGACCACTCCTCCCTCCACTTTAGCTCAGATGGTTCATCGGGCTATGCAGGCAACCCTCCAGCTCCCTTTGTGTCACTGTCCTGAGGAGCGGTGTAAACAGCCCAACTCTCGAACCGACCCAGGCGGGGAATCCACAAAGAGGCAGAGTCACAGAATGGTTTAAGCAGGAAAAATGCCTATTTTCTAAAAGGGGCATTTTCAAACTCACAATACAAAAGCCAACTTCACTAAAAGATGTATTTTTAAATTGTGAGTTCAGGGACCCTAAACTCCATATTTCTATGGACTCTCAAAGGGAATCTGCGCCTTAAAGTTAGTTAAATGTTAACCTATGAGAGAGACAGGCCTTGCAACAGTGAAAACCGAATTTGGCCGTATTTCACTGTCAGGACATGTACTGGTGTGTTTTATATGTCCAGTCTTTTAAATACACTGCACCCTGGGCTGCCTAGGGCCTACCTTAGGGGTGCCTTACATGTACCAATTTGGGCCTGACAAGTGGTTACACTTGCCAGGTCGACATGGCAGTTTAAAACTGCACACACATACACTGCAGTGGCAGGTCTGAGCCATGTTTATAGGGCTACTTATGAGGGTGGCACAATCAATGCTGCAGGCCCACTAGTAGCATTTGATTTACAGGCCCTGGGCTCCTCTAGTGCACTTTCCTAAGGACTTGCCAGTAAATCAGATATGCCACTCATAGATAAACCAATAAACAGTACAATTTGCATGAGGAGCACTTGCACTTTAGCACTGATCAGCAGTGGTAAAGTGCGCAGAGACAATAAACCAGCAAAAAAACAAATCCAGTAAACCATGATAACAGGAGGTCCGAAGTCAAAATGACAGGGGAGACATACCAAAAAGCTGCCAGGTCTAACGAACACTATACCGCAACCTGGCCCTTTGGCACTGTCTAAGTTAGCAATAGCTTTTTTTTCTTTTACCTGAAATTTAGACATCAAATGAAGAGTTTGGCTGGTGAGTGTACAGCACCCTACGTTCTGATGTCTTCACCATATCTAGGGATCTTAAGCAAGAAGAGAGGCCTGTATATACCAAGTAAATACAACTTAAATGTGATCAGACTTCCAACCATTTTACTGGTTGACATGCCTATTTACAGAGATCAATGATTTGTCAGCATGGCTGTCTTCTAAGGTTGCTGCAGCCTAATAAACAGATTTGTAGGTAGGCTAGTGTAAAATGGCATTGTAATAGTAAAGGCATACATTGACTGAGTTCAACGTATGAACTTTGGGTATCAAATCTTTTGTTTAATGAATGTAGTTTACTGAAATTAACAGTTCATATACTCTGCTAGAGTCAAACTAAATGTATTTCTCTTTTACCAAACCTGTCTGCTACCAGAGTAAGTTCTACACTTGGCCCAGTACTCAGTGTTCCAGTGCATTTCTGTTAACATGAATTATGTATTCCTAATAAACTGATTTGGTGTCACTTGACTTTAAATGAAAAATGTCCTCGCTATCGTAATGGAAAGTTTCAATTTGATTAAGGACTCTGAGGCGAGGATTACGTTTATCAGCCAAGTAACAGCAGTCATAACATAGTCTATCATCACTGTCCATGCTGCCTCTTTTCTTCGCAGGAATCCCGAAACCCTTAATTGCTCATGAATCCTGTGGAGCCGTCAAGTCCCAATTAGAGAAAGCAAGAAAAACTCTCCTAGCTGTTTCCTTAGAAGAAAACAAATTTACCCTAACACAAACCAATTTGACTGCAACAACCAATGCAAACAAGGTACAGTTTAAGAAGCCAATCCAACAAAATACACATCAAATAACTCAACAATTACTGAAAATGGGGAGGGAAAAGCATCTGAGAAATGTATCACTGGGTGGGATATTCCTCGCCTTGGAGTCCTTAATAGAATCGAGGCTGTCCATTACAATAGCAAAGGAAATTTTCATTCCGTGTCAGGACCAGAGTGCTAGTTCAAAGCTTGTCAACCACCAGTTGAGCTATATCCATCACCGGCTTGAAAGTGAAATCGGAGGACCAATATGAGATGTTCGTTTCAAGCAGACACCAAGCTAAAAAGCTTTTTAGATGCCATTTCTTCTCTGGCAGAATGTGTCCCCAAACACCCCCATGCTGATTCCAGCTTTACCTATGACCAAAGAAACCCTTTGGGGTAATATTGGGCGAAGAGACTGCCCTACGTGACTGTCGCAGGTCAGTCAAAAGTTGTCATTTACCTGGCAGATGGAATTCCTCTGTCATTTCTTTATATGCTTTCAAGCATCTAACAACATAATTAAATTCTAGTATGAGGTTTGGTCCTTCTGCTAAATGTAAATGAGACACCATGTGGGAAAAGTACTCTACCGGTAATATCCAGGGCTCTACATCTGAGACCGAGTGACATAACATCAGGCACAGTAACACGGCCAATTTGGAAGAAAGTTTCTTTCAGGTCGAAAAAGGATTTGGTTGCCAAGAAAGAAAAAGGTTAAGGACTTGGTTAACACCCCAAAAAAGCAGAATACAGTGGCACAGGCAGCAAATAAAGACAAATGCCCCTCAACAACTTGCATACAAGATGTTCCTCAGTAGGGGAACTATCAATCGGTACGTGACCCAGCGATATGGCAGACTGAAAAGTAGTAATAGTCCGGCTTGACAAACCTTCTGAGGAGAGCTCTGACAAAATTAAGTATTTGGACTATATCTACATCCACAGGATGTAGGTCTTGTTGTATTCACCAACCCATCCATCTCATTCAGGCTGATCTGTATCAATTGACCCTGCTATCCTACCAGGCCTTGGACAAGGGGTCCTCGGTCTATTTCGAAAGTCCTGCCCCCCCCCCTGAAGTGGAGAGCTGTCCATCACCACCCTGTGTGACAGAAGGTTGATTGAAAAGGATATTCCAAAAGAGGGGGAGTTGAATTTGAGATTCACAAGAAAGTTCCATCAGAACAGGTAACCAAACTTGCGACCTAATATGGTGTAACCAGCACCACCTCTGCTAACTGCCTGTGAACTTGTGCCACCACCCTCGTTATCTTTGAGAATTGGGGGAAAAGCATGCCCTTTCTCTTGTTTCCAATCCTGGAGGAATGCATCCTTCGCCACCACCAGGGGGTCCAGCCTCCAACTGAAGAAACTGGGAAGCTGATGGTCAAGGCGAGAGGCGAAAAGATCCATCAAACAGCCACCACATGTCAAATAATGGAGAAGACTTCCAGTTTTCAAAGACTAGTCGTGGCAGTGGCGAGAGTGCTAATCCTCCACCTGGTTTGACTGGCGGCCGGGAAGATACTAGACTCTGGCGGACACATGATGGCCCAGGCAGAATTGCCAATAACAAATTGGTGGTTCCTCCCGGGTTGTAGGTGTAACGCACCACGGAAACGTCCATTTTGAGATACACAAGATCAAACCTGGGAGGAGCTCTAAACTCTGTCCTGTGACCAGTTCCTGCCAGTTGAAAGTTCCCATCAACAAGTTCACCATCCTAATTTCCTAGGGTTGGTTTCTATGATCAGATTGTGGCTGGAACCGAAGATCGCCCTGCCATTCCTTTATGTTGGAAAGCCACCAGTGGATCTCTTCCTATGCTGCCTCCTGGCAAGGGCACTGATTAGGAGTATGTGAGCCCCCACTGGAAGTGATGTAACTTGAGATGTGAAGAGGCCCCAAATAAGATCGTCTGTATTGATAATGACAGTGTACCCACCAGTCTCGCTTTCTGGCGTAAAGAGGTGTGTGGTCTGGAGAGGGTTTGTCTCCACTCGTGATTTGCCTTCTTGCAAAATGGAAGACACAAAAAAACTGCTGCAGAGTCTATAACAAACCCCAGAAACCTTATCTGCGACTGTCGCAAAGCGACTTGCTTTTGTTTGATCACAAACCCTGACCCTGCCAGTAAGTTGACCGCTGTCCACCGCTGCAAGGCCAGAGTTCTTGAGCATTGATTCATAATAAGCTAGTCGTCCAGGTAAATGTCTCATCAAACCTGCAGATGTTCTACAACAGGTTTTAGGAGCCCACAGGCTGAAGAGAAGTGTAAGAATTTGTGAGTTTGGTCCCTCCAACAAAATCGAAGGAATCTGCAGTTGGGTTTGGAAAATTGGGACGGTCAAGTAGGCGTTGTTCAGATCCAGATGCACCATCCAATCGAATGGTTGGTGCATGTTCCGCAGACGATGGATAGCCTTTATCTTGAAATAGCAGTATATCAACCGTTTGTTGAGGTCTCTGAGATAGATCACTGGCCACTGACAACCTTCGCACTTGCTTACCAGGTAGATGTTGCTTAGGAAACCGTAAGGGTGAGTTGTAGTATGGCATTTAGCCTCTTTGTCGAGGATCTTGACCTGTCTAGGTGTGGTCTCTGTTGTGGAGGATCTTAGCAAACTTGGGGCAGTATCCTGTCATGGGGAGCCATAGAACTCTATCTGGAACAGTGTGCAGGACCAATGCATCTGTCCTGAGACACCCAGCAGTAGACAAACTGAGCCAAATAGCCTCCTACTCTTACAAGTGAAGAAGGGTAAACACTCACTGTTATTGTAGGAGCCAAAGCTTTGTACTACGGAACTGATGTGGACGCTGGTGGGGTAGAAATTCACGAACATGGCCTGGTCCTGGTATTGACCACGTCCGTAGCCTTGCACCCTGTAGAAATGTTGAAAGAGCGGCCCCCTGCCACAGCTGGTCCCTTGGCATATGAGGGGGAAAGATCCTCTTAATTGAAGTTTGGGCCTTGTCAAGGGAAGAAAAGGTGGCCACAAACGTCCCCAGCTTCTTATTAATAAAAGGCTGTCCTTGGCCACAGCCCCTGCTTCCGAGGACGCAAAGCCTCCCAACTTAGGATCCACCAAATGAGTAGGGAGCTGCGGTTCCCTGTAGACAGGGCACATTTAGCATTCTCTAAAAAGATTATGGATCTCTAAGCTCAACCAGATAGGGCCTCAGGGGAAATCAACAAGCTTGAAACCTTGTCCTTCTCTGCCATATCCAAAATTTGATTTAGTGGCCTAGCAATATCCAAAAGTTTGTCTTGGCCCGAGCGCCATGAACAATCGATCCCTCTCTTAGGATCCTTTACAAATTTGGCCAAGAAAGTGCCCATCCATGTGTCATTTTGGGGGAGGGGCGGCTGTTTAGGGAACACCTTCCCTTCCAAAGACAGTCTGCGACAATCCGCACACTGACAACTGCGCGCCTTCTTTTCCAGAGGTGTACGCAGCCGGCCTGTGATGTAATTTGCCACTTTAGTCGTCGGGATCCAGCATGTCAGAAGTCGTGTCATTATAGGGTTGGTCAGAACAACCATTACAGGGAGTGCAGAATTATTAGGCAAATTAGTATTTTGACCACATCATCCTCTTTATGCATGTTGTCTTACTCCAAGCTGTATAGGCTCGAAAGCCTACTACCAATTAAGCATATTAGGTGATGTGCATCTCTGTAATGAGAAGGGGTGTGGTCTAATGACATCAACACCCTATATCAGGTGTGCATAATTATTAGGCAACTTCCTTTCCTTTGGCAAAATGGGTCAAAAGAAGGACTTGACAGGCTCAGAAAAGTCAAAAATAGTGAGATATCTTGCAGAGGGATGCAGCACTCTTAAAATTGCAAAGCTTCTGAAGCGTGATCATCGAACAATCAAGCGTTTCATTCAAAATAGTCAACAGGGTCGCAAGAAGCGTGTGGAAAAACCAAGGCGCAAAATAACTGCCCATGAACTGAGAAAAGTCAAGCGTGCAGATGCCACTTGCCACCAGTTTGGCCATATTTCAGAGCTGCAACATCACTGGAGTGCCAAAAGCACAAGGTGTGCAATACTCAGAGACATGGCCAAGGTAAGAAAGGCTGAAAGACGACCACCACTGAACAAGACACACAAGCTGAAACGTCAAGACTGGGTCAAGAAATATCTCAAGACTGATTTTTCTAAGGTTTTATGGACTGATGAAATGAGAGTGAGTCTTGATGGGCCAGATGGATGGTCCCGTGGCTGGATTGGTAAAGGGCAGAGAGCTCCAGTCCGACTCAGACGCCAGCAAGGTGGAGGTGGAGTACTGGTTTGGGCTGGTATCATCAAAGATGAGCTTGTGGGGCCTTTTCGGGTTGAGGATGGAGTCAAGCTCAACTCCCAGTCCTACTGCCAGTTCCTGGAAGACACCTTCTTCAAGCAGTGGTACAGGAAGAAGTCTGCATCCTTCAAGAAAAACATGATTTTCATGCAGGGCAATGCTCCATCACACGCGTCCAAGTACTCCACAGCGTGGCTGGCAAGAAAGGGTATAAAAGAAGGAAATCTAATGACATGGCCTCCTTGTTCACCTGATCTGAACCCCATTGAGAACCTGTGGTCCATCATCAAATGTGAGATTTACAAGGAGGGAAAACAGTACACCTCTCTGAACAGTGTCTGGGAGGCTGTGGTTGCTGCTGCACGCATTGTTGATGGTGAACAGATCAAAACACTGACAGAATCCATGGATGGCAGTCTTTTGAGTGTCCTTGCAAAGAAAGGTGGCTATATTGGTCACTGATTTGTTTTTGTTTTGTTTTTGAATGTCAGAAATGTATATTTGTGAATGTTGAGATGTTATATTGGTTTCACTGGTAATAATAAATAATTGAAATGGGTATATATATTTTTTTTTTTTTGTTAAGTTGCCTAATAATTATGCACTGTAATAGTCACCTGCACACACAGATATCCCCCTAACATAGCTAAAACTAAAAACTACTTCCAAAAATATTCAGCTTTGATATTAATGAGTTTTTGGGTTCATTGAGAACATGGTGGTTGTTCAATAATAAAATTAATCCTCAAAAATACAACTTGCCTAATAATTCTGCACTCCCTGTAGTTGTGGGAGGTCGCCAAGGCTGCAATGGACCTGGCTCCCCATCTGAATCCCTGTGGAAATCATCACATCTCCAACATCTGGAGAGGCTGGGAGATTGCAGTCCCAACAAATTATTCGCTGTACCAGAGGAACCAGCTATGGGCTAAGTGGTGGCTAAAAAGGCCTGCTCATGGTGCACAAAAGCATCCTGATACACCCTGAAAGCTTCTGCTTATGGCGAGAAGGACCTGGTTCGATGATGGTCTGATGTTTGGACATTTTAGCATAATCCTTGAATACTTAACTGTACAGGTGTCCCTCCACTGGGGGCATGGCCTCCGCTACTGGCCTATGGATGGATGCATCTACTGTCTCATAGAAGTTGTCATCCCAAGGCAGAAAGGACAAGGACTTCTCCTCATTACACACGTTCTATAAAGACTGCATAACCTCTGGGTAGAAGTCAATGTTCTGATAGGCAGAACTGTCAAATGTGGTACTGGTAACCCAGTATACATTTTTGGGGGGTTGGGAGGAGGGGTGAAAGAAAAGAGGTCATCAATCAGGTATGGTCTAGGCCCTAGGGACACAAACACTCTAATGAAAAGTCAGGGTCATCCTTGGACAGTGTCCTTTGCTTTGCCAGAAGGCTGATCAATAAATCCTGCCTTGAAGGGCAAATGGAGATGTGCAGAACGGTAGGCCCCAATAATATGGGGAAAGCATCAAAACACTGGCCCACTGGGCAGTATATGCATTAAATCACTGACTGGGCCCCGGAGCATAAGCAAGGTGTCCTAGAGTGGCCATAATACAGACCCCAGTAAAAAAAAAAAAAATTATGTCACGGTCAGGCGTCACAGAAAGCGCATGTAGCGTGATTTACAGACCCCGTGACTCGGGGCGTCAGTCTCCAGACTGTAGGGAAGGCAGGCAAGGCTTCTGTGGCGCACATGTCTCGACCCTGAATGGAAACTGACAGGCCCACATTGCGGGAGGTAAGGGACCGCTCAGGTATACAGGAACGCCACCCTGCGGTCAGAGGGCCGTATCGCAATCGGGGTCCCCAGCCTTCCAGAAATTAAAATACTGCCAGGCAAGGAGTGCAGGAACACTCCAGCAACGCAGCTAAAAATAGGGAGAAATCACCAAACACAGTAAACCATGCAAAGTAATGGCACAGCATAAAGATTTAAACATAATCCTCACCTCCGGTCTTGACAGACATCTGTGGCTGCATACAGTCCACAAAACAGCCTTCCGTTTTAGTTGCCATCTAAGCTTTCAACCATTGTCTCCGATCAAATGGCCCTCTTTAAACCCTTCTTGCTCATTCGAAGGAGCTTGTTAACCTGAATCCAGTTCTTGAGTTTGGAGTGTATGACCTTCTACAGGTAGCCTTCCAACTTTTCTGGAAACATATACCTGAATTCATTCAATTTGCTGCAACGGATTGCCATGATTTGCACGCATCCTTTTGGGTCTTATTTTTTACTCTGGACTTGAATTTCACTTTCTTTTTGTAATGTACTTACTTGACCTATCATCACACTTAAGTCAATTTCTCTACTTAAACCTCAGCAACCTTTAAAAATCTTAACACCATACAAGGAATAACACCACGTTGTTCCTGAAACTGTCATCTGTCCTTATGTTTATAGTTCATTTTTCTATACATATAGATATACATTTTTTCAAGCCATGGTTTTCTCGACTGGATAAAGTAATATATGCTAGTTGTTTTCTATCAATACTGGTAGTTGATCGTCTTGGAAATTCAACCTGCAAAGGTAAAACTTAAGTCTGACTATTCATCATCAAACTTTAGGAAAAAACAAAGTGAAGGTGGTTGCTGCCTTTCATTTTGGCTGCCAGAAAGTTGGTAATCAGCCCAAAGTGCCAAGCTTGTATAAAAATCTGTCTTGCCTCAATTGTTTAGCTCGGGCGAAAGTTCGCCTTGCTGGGATACTTGATTTAAAGTTACAATTCGTAAACCAAGCATATTTGTTTAAGGCTTTTTGCATGTTACAAACTGCCGTAAATCTAAGTTAGGGGGGAAAAAATCTGTAGGTATATAAAAGCTGATCTCCGACATCTTGCCCTTCAACTTTGTTGGTTCTGTATTAGCGTTACATAACATTGATGTTATCCCCTGTAACCACCTCGCTAAAGCATTTGCCTCAAACTCACCTGCAGTGACCAGTCTATGCTGGGTTCTAAAAACTATTACAGAGCTTCAAAATAGTCAGTGATCCATTCCCCAGTTAAGTATAAGAATCTGCAAGTTTAAGTAGATTGAGTCAGTAAGGTAATTTTAGTGCTTTTTGTTTCGCCGCAAACTCCCTTATAAAAGAAACTATTGGATTAGCCACATGTTCACATTTGGTTGCCTGCATATTAATTTGGCTTTTTGTAGAAACAGATCAGATACATTGAGTCACTGTTTGTTTGTTTATTTTAGTCGACACAGCTTGCTCATGTCCATGTGAGCACCTGTTTGGAATGTTCTTGAACAGTCTTTTCTAGAATGTTGCTACTTTAATAGATGTCCTATGTGACGTAGCAGGTGTGCTGGAGCAGATGTTGCTACTCTTTTTAGTTGCATGTTCCACTTACCTTAGTGGACCGCTCCAGTGAGGTCGGCTGCAAGATGCTTAAAACTACTACCTATCCGAGATAGGGGGAGACTTTGTTGACACTAGCCGTGCCAGACCTACAACGCAAGAGCTGTTGTGTATATTCAGAGGTTGCCTTTCTGAGCTTGCGTGTAGTTGTAACTGCTCTTTCCTGTGTTTTTAGGGATGCGGGTAGACATTGGGTTGCCTTTAATTTCTGCTATATTCTACTGTGTGTGAAGGAAACTTGTACTTGTGATTCCCATGTGGTGGATGGTCTCTTACTGAAGAATCAGAAAACCTTTTAGTTAAACAAGATCCAAAATGGTGGGCAGTTTCAGTTCAGATAATGCCCCTTTAAGTGCCTTAGTCATTCTCAAGATGCTGACATTGGTGGTGAAGCTTGTATAAAAAGTACACCTCTTCAGCATCTTGTTAGTCTGTGTTCTCCTTTCTCTGGGATAATATTGTAATGATGAGAATGCAAGTTGAGAACATGCATAGAATTTGGAATGCTTTTTTCATATGTTGTTGTATTACTACTTTAGTGTCCTTCTTGTATCCTTAGTTTACCCCTTTCGGCTTTGGTTAGTGGCCCAATACTTTATTTTAAGTGAGCAGTTGGTAAAGTGAGGCAATGCTAGATTTGGATCCCTGTAGCTGTCGGAAAAATGTTAGTACTGCAACCAGATTGTGAGTGGCCTCTGATATTCTGCAATGGCACCCCGCCTTAGAACACCACCATACAAGAAAAAGACTGTAGGTGGTACATCCTTCTCCGTCCAAGCAGCCAAACTATGGAATTCATTACCCCCAACTATAAGAGCCACAGATAACTTTCTTGTTTTCAGGAAACTACTCAAGAGTTGGCTCTTTCCTTCATAACCACCTTTTTCAAGCAACTACGAATTGCATATGCCTATGTGGATAATTATTTTTTTCAGATTATATGTATATTTCTATTCATTTATAGTTTCTTTGGAAACTAAAGCAAGGCTGTGCGCTCAGAGATCCCATAGCAGAAAAGATCTAGAATCCATCCTGGAGATGAACTGTTGATGTACTGGAGCGTAATCTGTATCTGACTGAGACGCGCGGGTTCTATCTTCCTCTGCTGGAGACAGAGAGTAGAAGGTTCTCCCTTTATAAAGCACCTGTAAGCTCCGCCCGCTGAGTCACGCCCCGTCCACCCTCGAAGTAGGTAAAGGAATTCCCGCCTTTTTACCAGGATGATGGACAGCTTTCCAAAACGACCCCAATGCATTTACCGCCGATTCCGGTGGTGCGTTGTTGATGCTCAGAAGCACAAGGACATCTCCACAAAGACGCACTAGTAACAATCACATTGCCAAAGGCACACAAGGTTGCTGGAGACGTTTACCCCGTGGCCCATCACGTACCCTTAATTGTACAATATAAACGGGGCGTATAAAACATGCTAGGTAACGCTTACTGACATACTCGTAGAAAATATTCCGGTTGGGTAGGCCACAATACTCTTTTTACAGACACTAAACCTCAACAGGAAGCACTTACAAATATAAACGTAGCAGGTGCCCCAGTTGAAGCTCAGCTTCTGGAAAGGACAAGCCACCCTAAGTCTTGGGCTTGGAAAAGATAAAGCAAGGCTGTGCGTTCAGAGATTCCAAAGCAGAAAACAATCTAGAATCCTTCCTGGAGGTGAACTAATGATGTACTGGAGCTTAATCTGTATCTGACTGTGACGCGCGGGTCCTATCTTTCCTCTCCTGGAGACACAGAGTTGAAGGTTCTCCATTTATAAAGCACCTGTAAGCTCCACCCGCTGAGCCACGCCCCGTCTACACTCGTTGCCAAAGGCACACACGGTTGCTGGAGACGTTTCTCCCTTGGTCCATCACGTAGCCTCAATGTACAATATAAACAGGGCATATAAAACATGCTCGGTAAACGCTTACTGACTTACTCGTAGAAAATACTCCGGTTGGGTAGGCCACGATGCTCATTTTCCAGACACTAAACCTCAACAGGAAGCACTTACAAATATAAACGTAGCAGGTGCCCCAGTTGAAGCCCAGCTGCTGGAAAGGACAAGCCACCCTAATTCTTGGGCTTGGCAAAGATAAAGCAAGGCTGTGCGCTCAGAGATTCCAAAGCAGAAAACAATCTAGAATCCTTCCTGGAGGTGAATTGATGATGTACTGGAGCGTAATCTGTATCTGACTGTGACGCGCGGTTTCTATCCTCCTCTCCTGGAGAAACAGTTGAAGGTTTCTCCCTTTATAAAACACCTGTAAGCTCCGCCCGCTGAGCCACGCCCCGTCTACACTCGTAGTAGGTAAAGAATTCCCGCCTTTTACCAGGATGATGGACAACTTTCCAAAACGACCCCACTGCGTTTACCGCCGTTTCAGGTGGTGCGTTGTTGATGCGCAGGAGCACATCTCCACAAAGACGCACTAGTAACAATCACATTGCCAAAGGCACACAAGGTTGCTAGAGACGTTTCTCCCTTGGTCCATCACGTAGCCTCAGTGTACAATATAAACGGGGCATATAAAACATGCTAGGTAACGCTTACTGAATTACTCGTAGAAAATACTCCGGTTGGGTAGGCCACGATGCTCATTTTACAGACACTAAACCTTAAAGGAAACACTTACAAATATAAACGTAGCAGGTGCCCCAGTTTGAAGCTCAGCTTCTGGAAAGGACAAGCCACCCTAACTCTTGGGCTTGGCAAAGATAAAGCAAGGCTGTGCGCTCAGAGATTCCAAAGCAGAAAACAATCTAGAATCCTACCTGGAGGTGAATTGATGATGTACTGGAGCGTAATCTGTATCTGACTGAGGCGCGGTTTCTATCTTCCTCTCCTGAAGACACAGAGTTGAAGGTTTCTCCCTTTATAAAGCACCTGTAAGCTCCGCCCGCTGAACCACGCCCCCGTCTACACTCGTAGTAGGTATTGGAATTCCCGCCTCTTACCAGGATGATGGACAGCTTTCCAAAACGACCCCACTGCGTTTACCGACGATTCCGGTTGTGCGTTGTTGATGCGCAGGAGCACATATCCACAAAGACGCACTAGTAACAATCACATTGCCAAAGGCACACAAGGTTGCTGGAAACGTTCCTCCCTTGGTCCATCACGTAGCCTCAGTGTACAACATAAACGGGGCATATAAAACATGCTAGGTAACGCTTACTGAATTACTCGTAAAAAATAATCTGGTTGGGTAGGCCACGATGCTCATTTTACAGACACTAAACCTCAAAGGAAGCACTTACAAATATAAACGTAGCAGGTGCCCCAGTTGAAGCTCAGCTTCTGGAAAGGATATGCCAACCTAAGTCTTGGGCTTGGCAAAGATAAAGCAAGGCTGTGCGCTCAGAGATTCCAAAGCAGAAAACAATCTAGAATCCTTCCTGGAGGTGAACTAATGATGTACTGGAGCTTAATCTGTATCTGACTGTGACGCGCGGGTCCTATCTTTCCTCTCCTGGAGACACAGAGTTGAAGGTTCTCCCTTTATAAAGCACCTGTAAGCTCCGCCTGCTGAGCCACGCCCCGTCTACACTCGTAGTAGGTAAAAGAATTCCCGCCTTTTACCAGGATGATGGACAGCTTTCCAAAACGACCCCATTGCGTTTTACCGACGATTCCGGTGGTGCGTTGTTAATGCGCAGGAGCACGAGGACATATCCACAAAGACGCACTAGTAACAATCACATTGCCAAAGGCACACAAGGTTGCTAGAGACTTTCTCCCTTGGTCCATCACGTAGCCTCAGTGTACAACATAAACGGGGCATATAAAACATGCTAGGTAACACTTACTGAATTACTCGTAGAAAATAATCCGGTTGGGTAGGCCACGATGCTCATTTTACAGACACTAAACCTCAACAGGAAGCACTTACAAATATAAACGTAGCAGGTGCCCCAGTTGAAGCTCAGCTTCTGGAAAGGACAAACCACCCTAACTCCTGGGCTTGGCAAAGATAAAGCAAGGCTGTGCGCTCAGAGATTCCAAAGCAGAAAACAATCTAGAATCATTCCTGGAGGTGAACTGATGATGTACTGCAGCGTAATCTGTATCTGACTGTGACGCGCGGTTTCTATCTTTCTCTCCTGGAGAAACAGAGTTGAAGGTTCTCCCTTTATAACGCACCTGTAAGCTCCGCCTGCTGAGCCACGCCCCGTCCACCCTCGAAGTAGGTAAAGGAATTCCCGCCTTTTACCTTTTTACCAGGATGATGGACAGCTTTCCAAAATGACCCCACTGCGTTTTACCGCCGATTCAAGTGGTGCGTTGTTGATGCGCAGAAGCACGAGGACATCTCCACAAAGACGCACTAGTAACAACATTCCCAAAGGCACACAAGGTTGCTGGAGACGTTTACCCCGTGGCCCATCACGTACCCCTAGAGTACAATATAAACACAAAATCGTTTTTGTAGTAGGTTCTCCCTTTATAAAGCACCTGTAAGCTCCGCCCGCTGAGCCACGCCCCGCCCACCCTCGAAGTAGGTAAAGGAATTCCCCGCCTTTTACCACGATGATGGACAGCTTTCCAAATGACCCCACTGCCTTTACCGCCGATTCCGGTGGTGCGTTGTTGATGCTCAGAAGCACGAGGACATATCCACAAAGACGCACTAGTAACAATCACATTGCTAATGGCACACAAGGTTTGCTGGAGACGTTTTTTACCCCGTGGCCCATCACGTACTCTTACTGTACAATATAAACGGGGCGTATAAAACATGCTAGGTAACGCTTACTGACATACTCGTAGAAAATACTCCGGTTGGGTAGGCCACGATGCTCATTTTACAGAAACTAAACCAATAACAATAAAATACACACACACTCTTTTAAACCTGTCTGACTAAAGTATTTTTTACCCATGATTCTAATTATGTATTGTATGTGCATATGTGTGTTTTATTCGTGTGTGTGTGTGTGTGTGTATATATATATATATATATATATATATATTGTAAAGAAATGGCTCCCTGTTGCAGTTACCCCCCACTTTTTGCCTGATACTGATGCTGACTTGACTGAGAAGAGTGCTGGGACCCTGCTAACCAGGCCCCAGCACCAGTGTTCCTTCACCTAAAATGTACCATTGTATCCACAATTGGCACACCCTGGCATTCAGATAAGTCCCTTGTAACTGGTACTTCTAGTACCAAGGGCCCTGATGCCAAGGAAGGTCTCTAAGGGCTGCAGCATGTCTTATGCCACCCTAGAGACCCCTCACTCAGCACAGACACACTGCTTACAAGCCTGTGTGTGCTAGTGAGAACAAAATGAGTAAGTCGACATGGCACTCCCCTCAGGGTGCCATGCCAGCCTCTCACTGCCTATGCAGTATAGGTAAGACACCCCTCTAGCAGGCCTTACAGCCCTAAGGCAGGGTGCACTATACCATAGGTGAGGGTACCAGTGCATGAGCACTGTGCCCCTACAGTGTCTAAACAAAACCTTAGACATTGTAAGTGCAGGGTAGCCATAAGAGTATATGGTCTGGGAGTCTGTTTTACACGAACTCCACAGCACCATAATGGCTACACTGAAAACTGGGAAGTTTGGTATCAAACTTCTCAGCACAATAAATGCACACTGATGCCAGTGTACATTTTATTGTAAAATACACCACAGAGGGCACCTTAGAGGTGCCCCCTGAAACTTAACCAACTATCTGTGTAGGCTGACTAGTTTTAGCAGCCTGCCACAAACCGAGACATGTTGCTGGCCCCATGGGGAGAGGGCCTTTGTCACTCTGAGGCCAGTAACAAAGCCTGCACTGGGTGGAGATGCTAACACCTCCCCCAGGCAGGAATTGTCACACCTGGCGGTGAGCCTCAAAGGCTCACCTCCTTTGTGCCAACCCAGCAGGACACTCCAGCTAGTGGAGTTGCCCGCCCCCTCCGGCCAGGCCCCACTTTTGGCGGCAAGGCCGGAGAAAATAATGAGAAAAACAAGGAGGAGTCACTGGCCAGTCAGGACAGCCCCTAAGGTGTCCTGAGCTGAAGTGACTCTAACTTTTAGAAATCCTCCATCTTGCAGATGGAGGATTCCCCCAATAGGGTTAGGATTGTGACCCCCTCCCCTTGGGAGGAGGCACAAAGAGGGTGTACCCACCCTCAGGGCTAGTAGCCATTGGCTACTAACCCCCCAGACCTAAACACGCCCTTAAATTTAGTATTTAAGGGCTACCCTGAACCCTAGAAAATTAGATTCCTGCAACTACAAGAAGAAGGACTGCCTAGCTGAAAAACCCCTGCAGAGGAAGACCAGAAGACGACAACTGCCTTGGCTCCAGAAACTCACCGGCCTGTCTCCTGCCTTCCAAAGACCCTGCTCCAGCGACGCCTTCCAAAGGGACCAGCGACCTCGACATCCTCTGAGGACTGCTCCTGCTTCGAAAAGACAAGAAACTCCCGAGGACAGCGGACCTGCTCCAAGAAAAGCTGCAACTTTGTTTCCAGCAGCTTTAAAGAACCCTGCAAGCTCCCCGCAAGAAGCGTGAGACTTGCAACACTGCACCCGGCGACCCCGACTCGGCTGGTGGCGATCCAACACCTCAGGAGGGACCCCAGGACTACTCTGATACTGTGAGTACCAAAACCTGTCCCCCCTGAGCCCCCACAGCGCCGCCTACAGAGGGAATCCCGAGGCTTCCCCTGACCGCGACTCTTTGAACCTAAAGTCCCGACGCCTGGGAGAGACCCTGCACCCGCAGCCCCCAGGACCTGAAGGACCGGACTTTCACTGGAGAAGTGACCCCCAGGAGTCCCTCTCCCTTGCCCAAGTGGAGGTTTCCCCGAGGAACCCCCCCCTTGCCTGCCTGCAGCGCTGAAGAGATCCCGAGATCTCTCATAGACTAACATTGCGAACCCGACGCTTGTTCCTACACTGCACCCGGCCGCCCCCGCGCCGCTGAGGGTGAAATTTCTGTGTGGGCTTGTGTCCCCCCCGGTGCCCTACAAAACCCCCCTGGTCTGCCCTCCGAAGACGCGGGTACTTACCTGCAAGCAGACCGGAACCGGGGCACCCCCTTCTCTCCATTCTAGCCTATGTGTTTTGGGCACCACTTTGAACTCTGTACCTGACCGGCCCTGAGCTGCTGGTGTGGTGACTTTGGGGTTGCTCTGAACCCCCAACGGTGGGCTACCTTGGACCAAGAACTAAGCCCTGTAAGTGTCTTACTTACCTGGTTAACCTAACAAAAACTTACCTCCCCCAGGAACTGTGAAAATTGCACTGTGTCCACTTTTGAAATAGCTATTTGTCAATAACTTGAAAAGTATACATGCAATTTTGATGATTTGAAGTTCCTAAAGTACTTACCTGCAATACCTTTCGAATGAGATATTACATGTAGAATTTGAACCTGTGGTTCTTAAAATAAACTAAGAAAAGATATTTTTCTATACAAAAACCTATTGGCTGGATTTGTCTCTGAGTGTGTGTACCTCATTTATTGTCTATGTGTATGTACAACAAATGCTTAACACTACTCCTTGGATAAGCCTACTGCTCGACCACACTACCACAAAATAGAGCATTAGTATTATCTATTTTTACCACTATTTTACCTCTAAGGGGAACCCTTGGACTCTGTGCATGCTATTCCTTACTTTGAAATAGCACATACAGAGCCAACTTCCTACATATATATATATATATATATATATATGTATATGTTGTTTCTGTGCCTGGCATGTTTGTGGATCATTGCATGGCTCCTGATATCTATGAATTTCTTCTCTCTTTTTATCACACTTATCTACCCATCACTCTTATGTCATGTCTCTATCAAACTATCCTCCATTCTCACTCTGACTCATCCCAAATCCCTTCGACCACTTTCATCTCCTAAAATATCTCTGCCTAAGCTCTTCCCCTCCACCTCCACATCTAACTCACCAAACCTCACTCTACCTCTGTGACCTCCCACACAACCCTACTAAATTCTCCTGCATTCTTCTCACCCTACTTCTATGCTCTCCCTAACCCATCCACATACTCTTTCCCCTCCGCTCCCCTATTATTCATCTCAAGCCTTTGGATTGAGTAAATGAAGGATAAACTCCCAATTAACACTTCTGGATTTCTTTCCTCCTCCACCCCTCCATTACTCCAGTCAATCTAACTAACAAACTCTCATATCTGCAACTCAAATTAACTCATAATAATACTAAAACTGTACTCCTTATTAAATTATACTAATCCATCACTAATTCTTGTTGGGTACCGGAGTAGCGTGCTACTCATCGAAAAAGCGCATCGACGCCTCGTCAGGGGTAGTAAGCGCTATATAAATACGATTACAATTACAATTACAATTACATTATGGGCTGTTGTGGTGAAAGGGATATGGTTTAAGTATGGCAGCATCATTAATGTTAGCAATTCCTACAAGAGCCTCCTTGTATACAATTTACCAGGGCAGCTGAGTGCCCCAGCCACCGTTGAGTGCAGAGGAAGATATAGGTTGTAGGCGTATTGCTAGGAGGTCCGCTGGGGGGTCAATCAGGCAGGCATGTTGTGGGCCTGTTTTGTGTCCAGCCACCAAAAGGTAGCTGAAAGGAAGGGGGTGATTAGCAAACAGTCACCAGGCCCCAGTGGAGATCAAAAGAAGTGGTTGGTGCCAGGAGAAGTCATCCGGCTCGTGCCCATGACCAGCAGGTCCCTAAAGCCTTGTGTTTCATATGGGGCAGAGGCCGTGGATGGCTTGTTGCCTGAAACCATCTCTGTGCCAAAGTGGGTAACGGGGCCCCAGTGGCAGTGATGAAGAGAGATGGGTGGTTGCAGGCAAAAGTAGTCATCAGGCTCCTGCCGTGGCCTGCAGGGGGCCCCATGGGCTGAATCTTACCTGTGGCGGATGCCACGGTTTGTCTTTACAGCCATAGAGCGGCCGGGAGAGAGTCACCACCCACAGCGGCAGTAGCGGTCCATGCTCCTGGCCCCAGCCTCACCTGTGTTCATTTCAGCAATGTAGTTTCCCGCAGAGCCCCTCCAAAGTGCTCCTGTGGCTCTCAGTTGCCTCAGCCACAGGGTGTTCGATGTCTGGTTCTCCTGCACTGGGGGATCAGTTAATTTGTGAGTGCAGGGCAAGGAGCCCAGCACGGTCGCCTCAGACCTCAGGCTCAGCCACAGGCCCTGTTACCGTGGAGTCTCTGAGGTGAAGGCTGGGTCGCCACAAGCTCATGCTGATGCGGTTTGTCTCAGGTGTTTTGGCATACCAAACTTTGCGCTCTCATGCCACCCGCCACGGGACAGCATTGACAATGCCTTGGGTGGATTTGGATGCCTAAATTCGGGCATTAAAGGGGCTGAGTCACTCGAGCTCCACTGCCATGCAGCCATCTTGGTCACTGATGTGGCCACACACCGGCCACTTTTTAAAGATTAACATTAATAAGAGTATAGTACTGATTTTCAAAGCTAAACGATGTAATAATTTGAGGAAAACTAAATGGCTTATAGAAAGAGAAGAGTTGGAAATTATTGCCACATACCACTATTTGGCCAAAATGCTTTCAGGGGATTTTTCTGTGAAGGGACACATTTTGCATGTCTCTGGGAAAAGGATAGCATATGCTAATTCACTCAGGCACTTTATAGTGTCTTAGCTCGTGAATATTGTAATAATCTAATTTTGGTGTTTTGTGCAACAATCCCTCCAGCCCTATTTTATGTTTTTGAAGTTATTGATATGAAACATTGGAATTTTTTTGCATAACGTAGAGGGGAAAATATGTTGCATAATCTGCAATATAAATACACTTACACCTGTCAAAGCTATATGCCTCAAACTGGGTCTCTCGAGTACTTATATTCGGGGTTGACTGTGATCCTTCTTTGGGGTCATAGGCTCTTGCTCAGTAAAGAGCAATCTTTTAGAGGCTTACTCTGCTTAGAGTGGTTGGGTCAAAGCAGAAGGGAATCCACTTTGCACAGGAACTTTATTCAACCACTTATGGACTTTAGAGCTGATCTAATGGCAATGTTCAAAAATGCTCTTAAGAACTACTTGAAATATAGTATTAGGACTATTTCAATGAACCATGATATGATGATGTGTAGGGGAAAATAGAAGATGGTGATTATAGCTTCCACTTGTCTGGAGAAACTACCACAACCCTACTTAAAGTGGAACTTGGAACATAGTGTCCAACCACATCTTTATTGATTTGTATCAATATTTTGCCATTCAAATCTATTAAATGGGCGCTGGGTGGGATTGCTCCAGAGACTAGACTACGAGGTCTCCGTGCAGACTCCTGACAAACCCAAGAGCATGTTCTTTTCACCTTCCTTGTATTGTATGCCAATCAATGTTGTTTATTGAACCCTTAGTTTTTTAAATACGCAGTTGGTTCGTCAATTGCTATTTAATTCAGTGAACGAAAAATATGCTTTAAAATGTTTACTTTTTTAAGTGTTTTTAAAATGTATATTGATTATGTATTTAGTATATCAAAAAGTAGATGTCATTGTAGATCTGCATCGTGTTAATAAAATTGAAAAGTTGAGATCACAGTATGTGTACCATTTATTAGTCACCTCAATACTTCCTCTCATGCATCAGCACACTAATGTCCCATACACATTGCTACTTACTTCCTAAAGGCATTTACCTACCTCAGCTACTTACCAGTGACAAACGGATGAATTCCTTAATGCACCTATTGAAGCTGACAGGAAGAGCCTTCAGACCTGTTCATACTATTTACCCACAGACTTATACAATAGGCCTCTGTGAGCACCACACCATTATTTTGGGTGATTCACATACAAGACACACGATTGACATGTGACTCACGTTAGATTCTTTTTTATTATCATTATTACAGATTATTGACCCTAACAGGAAACTTTGTTTAATTTCCTCCCTATGAACAACCTTACTACAAATTACATTTCGCATTGCAAGCAATAGGTATGAACTTTATGACCTTTCGTAGACAGAATATTCATATCATCCATAATCGGGTGAATCGGTGTTCCTTCTATCCACTCTGAACTTGCTTCCCTTTAGCAGTCGTTCTTCAGAGAATGCCTCTTTTTCTCATCCCTGACACACCAACCACCAATATCTAGCACAATACTGACCATTTGCATCCACGGGTCCTTTCTCTTGCCCCTTTTTTGAATGACAGAATGCAGAGAAAGGTCTCTTTCCATTATTTTCACCATCTTAACCGGAAAACATTCTTCTTCCTAGGTTCTGTCTTAATAAGTTGCTTTACAACTGTGAAAAGGAACAGTGACAAATGTGTTGGCTGTATTATATGACAATTGGAAATAACGGGAGTACCACAAAGCCTGTCCTTGCATATTAACGTAGCACAGCCTATGTTAGACAGTAATGAACACATCTATGCTATCTCACTGTACTATGAATGTTTAACGCATTAAGTGCCCTACCAATGAGTAAGATCTTGTTAGACAATAATTAACACTTTTATACCATTTGACTGTACTATGTATGCTTAAGGCATTGAGGGCTTCATTTACAAGAAACTGATGCATCAGCCATGATGCGTCACATTTCTTGCGCTGCCCAACGATTCCCTAGCGATGCCCTGGATGTGCTTTATTTACTATACAGAGCTCCATGGCACACATTTTCAAAGAAGTGTCTGAAATTCTGGCGCATCTGTGGCGCTAAACTGATGCATTGCTAGCATCAAAAAATTATGCTAATCCAGCAATACAAGGAAGGCTCCCATAGACAAAACACTGCGTCAGTTTAAAGTCTGCTTTGAGCAAGCGTTAAAATTTTGATGCAGTGACGTCGCAGAATGTCGCAGTGAAATGTTGTCAATTTCACTGCATCAGTTCTGAGTGGCTTTTTACCCAGGAAAACCTACCTTGAATACATTGTACCTGAGGCAGGGATAATGTGATGCAAGGCTTTACAAACTGACACATAGGGCCCAATGCCTCAGTTTGTAAATCTGGAGCAGTATAAAGCACTGCTTACCACCACACCTGCATAAAAAATAATGACACAACGATGGTGCAAAAGTCTTGCAAATGAGGCCCTAAGTGCTTTATAAATTAAATAGTTATGGGTGTTACATATAATAAAGGCGATCTAAGTAAATATATTTTACATCACATTTTGTATTAATAACCGAAATGCTGTGCTTCAGACAAATATTGTTATTGAAGATGTCACACTCTGTTGCTGAGTTACCAAAATATTATTGTCTGTTAATTTGCTTGTTTCATTTTTTTTTCCTTTATGCCACTGGTATATTAAATATCTTCCTTTCACATGCCAAACTGGGTGTTGAAATTCAGTAGGACGTGCACCTCTGCCTGTAAAATGTGGCTTGAGGTCTCTGAGACTCATATCTCCCATACAGACTTTTGACTGAATGGGGAATCAATGAAGGTTGAGGCCTCCACAACACAGCGGCTGCAGGGGCCTGCTTTATGTCCCAGCTTAAATAATTTGCCTCTTTTTACTGACTAAAATGTTCTCTCTGTTGCCTAGTGAAATGGAACATTGCACCCTAGATAGGGAAACACTAGGGAAATATCAATTCGACTTAGTGTTTCTGTAATGAAAAGTTAATTATTATGCCGATTTTATACATGGTAATATCTTAAAGGTTCAACGTAATAAGGGCTCAGATGTTTTAACTGAAAATCCGATTTCCTCTCCAGTGCTACTTCCATAATTTGATGACATGGAAAACCACAAAATCGTCATTCATAGAGGTTTAGCAATGATGTTGGTTTCCTACATAGTGTTCCTACCTTTCAAATTACATTATGGCTTTTATCTAATTCACAAATAATTCCACATATGATCCTTGAATACATTCAGGTTATTTTTCCGGGAATACTGACATACATACAATTTACACAATCGGGATTTGCAGAAGGATACTTAAGTATTACCTACAATTCGTGCAAATGTGCATTTCATTTTCTTTGCTTTTTCTTAGGACCCCTTCGCCTTAAACCGGCAATAAATTTGGCGCTGTTCCCTGACCACTTCCGCTTACCTCTGCATTTGACAGTACAGTTGTGAGCATTGTCATGCTGACACACAATGGGTATGTGGATGCCCACAAAATCATGTAATCGTGGTTGTTTACTTACTTTAGCAAAAAAAATCCCACGAAGACCAACAAACTTACCCAAAAGCCTAAAAGTGCCAAAGCAGAAATTTACCCATAACTGAAGAATTGTCATAGTTGGTAATCCTATTTATTTAGTTTGGTAAAAATCTGCTATTACTGATGGGAGTTTTCTCTCATACCAGGCGCTGATTTTCAAGTTTAAATTAAACGTAGCTGCTAATTAGCTTTGCCAATAGAAATGTACACAGTGGCCATCAGGGATGGAAAAAAGCAGCCACAAGTGACCATTATGGAATAGTTACAGATGATCTTCAGGTCTCCCTAAAGCCATGAAGTAAGTTGCAAAACAGCTTCTAAAAGAGGGATTTAGTCTTTGGCTGCGATTACATACCCGTTAGGCCTGAGATCTGGCAGTGCTCTATCCATCGGTAAGCGGTCACTCAGGTAGGCATTGTATCCATAATACTGAAATTGTTTCAGGGCAATTCTTCTGTTCTCAGGGCTGAGATCCTGACCCCAGTGTGCAAATAGAGAGGAATCAGTGAAAGCTTCAGCAGCATTTTCTTCTGGCTTGGGAGGGGCTTCTAAAAACAAAAGCAAGAAAATTAATTTTAACAAATTACCGGAAATACTGTAACTAAACATTTAAAAACATGCCAAGATAGACTGAAGAATGAAAGTATAAAACAACGAATATTTAATATTTAGAAACTGAAAATAACATTATCCATACATTCACCATCCACCACAGAAATGTTTCAATAACAGCATCCGTATGTGTAAAATTAATATTTTACTGCAGGAATATGGAAAAAAGTCTTAAGATTTAGCTTACCAGTAGGTTATTGTTATCTGTATCATTTGTCTTTTGTGATATTTATTAGAGTGTTTAATAGTATGGACATAGTCAATAAAACAGCGGAGCACATTATTTAGAAAAAAGTGTGTGTTGTTTTTTAACGATACACACAAGCTTCAAAGATATTCAAGGATGTTTACAAAAAATGGGGTAAAACATGGGATAGGTGAAAACGGACATATTTACAAATAGAGTGGATGCCTGGAAGGAGGTTATGTGGAGAAAAGGGAGTTGCCAGAGAAAGAGTCATTCACCGATGAAGTCACTTTTATAGGCATTGCTACAGCATTCATACTTTTATTAATCCATCCTATATTTGATCTGCATACTAATCTCCACTGTTCGATCAAACGTGTTCTATAGTAAAGTTTACAATTTTAAATATCACAATAATTTCAAGATAATTACTTTTTTTATCCTTTCAGCATGTCTAAAACACATCAATTGTGAGTGCTTGCTGCTGCCCTGGTCCCCCTTACACCAGTTGTTTGCTGTATCAATGTCACACAATTCAGCTAGGGTTCACAGACGTAGAAGCAACAATGGGGCATTTTTTTCAGGATAATGAACAAACTGCAATAAATGGTTTCCTCAACTAAGCATTTTATACATTTAAGTGGCAAACTCTTATTTGAAGATATATTCAACGTATTTTCCCTCCATATATACAAAATAAAATATTACAAACTGCATGTGATGTACAAACAGAAAAACATTTCAATTCTAGTGCCTCCCCAGTATAAGCAAGATGAAACCTTTGATATATCTGCTTTCAATGATTTTATACTAGTATAACGCACTTGCATAATGTTATGAGATGGAGCACACCAAACTAGGGCCACAGAAAGTTACGACTCCACCTGATGGCCCTGTGTCACCGTCATAAAATGGGTGCACTTCACAGAGGGTTTTAGTAAGTTTGTTTGATGAGTTCAAGGCATTGGGTAATTCCTTTTACTTAACCTCATTACTACCCCTTGATGCAGTGGCGTAGCAAGGGTGTCTTGGGCCTAAATGCAAGAGTGAAAAGCTGGGTGTGCAGACACACATTCCAGGTTGGTATTAAAAGACGGCCACATTTATAATCCTTGGGTAATCACTGGGTTGCTGGAAGTCCCATGCACCACCTCCTCAGCACCTACTGCACTAATGATCCCTACACCACTATCTATGGGTCTCTGCATTTTTTAATCAACCTATCTTTCCTCTCTCATCCTAGCTCCATTCCTCTCTCCTCTCACCTCCCTCCTTTAACTCCCTCCCCACCTTATCACCTTCCAGGCTTTCTCTACACTACCTCCTCTCACTCATTCCTATTTCCTTCCTCGCTTTCTCACTTTTTTCTTCTCTCGTCACTCTACTTTACCCTCCTCTTCCTTCCTCCCCACTTCTCTCTCGTTCTCTGATCTTTTTCTGTCTCTTCTAACTCCTACCATTTTCTACCCAACCTCCAATTAATCACTCTGTCCTCTCTACCCACTTAGCCCATTAATTTTTCACAATCATATCTTGTGTTCATGTCTCTTTTTCACCCTGTCCCGATTTCTCTCTACCTCTCTCACATCTTTATTTATGCCCTTTTTCCTCTTTATTCACTTTTTACTTGTTCTTATCTCCTTTCTCTTTCTCTAGTAGGTACCTAATTTCCTTTTCTCTCACGCTTTACTGTCAATGTCCTGTATTACCCTTTAGTTTTTCTTCACTTTTCTCTCTATTCTCTGGTGCTCTCCTATCTCGCTTCCCAATTTCTTCATCCTCTTTCTGTCACCTCCTTGCCTCATTTACTTTTCAACTTTTTTCTCTCTCCATCTTTGTCTTTCCTTCTCTCTCTCTACAATCTACCTTTAGAGGTTCTCTTTCTTCTTCATATCATGTTCTTCCATCTCCCTTACATGGCTTTCTTTAAATTTTTGGTCCTTCGTACCTTTTCTTAAGTTCTTTCCTATCCTGTCTCTTTCTATCCATTCCTATCCTTCCTATCATCTTTCTCATGTTCGCTCGTCCACACTTCCCTGTTGCTTGGCTGTACTGCTCACCCCACAGAGTCCCAAATGTGTTCTTTACTCCACTAGCAAGTGTAAACAGATCCACGCCCTAGGAAGGCATTCATAAAAGTTATACAGTTGGCCTAATAAATAAACTGCAGCTGATGTAATGCATCACATGGCCCTGGTGCAACTTCACTGAGTGCATCATTGTCACGCCCTTGCCATAATCAAGTAATGTTGTACATAATTACATCGCACTCAAAGGGTGGGAGGATGAGCTCTACAGCAGGTATTTGCAGGAAAATTTAGCAAAACCCACAAACCACTTGGGTTTTGTGGTGATTCCAGATTGTTTTTTTAGATCTTCTTGCTCTGGAAATGGACAGAGATTTACTCCAGGCGAGGGCTGGAGGAAATCCCTTTCCATAACTAAGGGAAAAGGAAAACTTTCAAAATCAATTGGGGCATGGGCGAGAAAAAAAAGAAAAACAATTTACTGCAGTGTGGAGATATTTTGACACCCAGGTAGTGTGCGTGGAAAATCCAAAACCCGCTGTGTCTGAATTGAGGGGGTCACAGACCCAGTATATTTACCCAAATGTGCCTTTGAAGTAGAGGAAACTTCAAAGAGTGGTTTTGAAGTGTACCAGTTCCCCTTCCAACCCAGTCCTGTCTGCCAGGAGATCTGTGGGAAGGTATCAGTCCTTTGTGTGAGGTCTGGCCCCTAGCCTTTGAAGTGTAAGTGAGAGCCCTTTCACCCTTCCTGTCCAAGAAGACCCATCACTATGCAGTTGAATGCAGATGCAGCTGAGTGGCCTGTGTTTATGGCTGTCTAGGTGGAATGCACAAGAGGGGGCTGTCAACCAACACAGACTAGAAGTGGATTGGAGAGAGGCTGTAAGGCACAAAGAGCAGTAAGTGCAGAGAATTGCCTACTTTCTAAAAGTGGTAATTCTAAAACAGCAATGTTAAATCAACTTTACCAATTAACAGGATTTCTCACTACCATTCTAACCATGTCACACATGACAATGCTACTTCTCTCAGATCAGAGATTACCACTTAAAAGTAAATAAGGGTATTCCCAATGATGGCCTATGAGAGGGACAGGCTTCACTGTGGTGAAAAACGACTTTGGGAGTTTTTCACTACCAGGACATGTAAAACCTACAAGTACATGTGCTACCTTTTACTTGCATAGCACCTGCACTGTGGGCTACCTAGGACCTACCTTAGGGGTGACGTATATGTAATAAAAGGGGAGTTTAAGGATAGTCAGGTAGTTTTAAATGTCAAGTCAAAGTGTCAGTGAAACTGCACAAACAAGCCTTGCAATGGAAGGCCTAAGACACGGCTAAGGAGCTACTTATGTGGGTGGCACGATCAGTGCTGCAGGCCCACTAGTAGCATCTAATTTAGACGCCCTGGGCACATATAGTGCACCTTCCTAGGGACTTATAGGTGAATTAAATATGCCAGTGGGGTAGGAGCCAATGTTACCATGTTTAGGGGAGAAAGCACAAACACTTTACCACTGGTCAGCAGTGGTAAAGTGCGCAGAGTCCTAAATCCAGCAGAAAAGAGATCATAAAAATGGAGGTAGGCAGGCAAAAAGTTGGGGGAAGACCACCCCAAGGCTGTCAGGTCTAATAATTACTTACTAGGTAAGTAGGCACACTAAGCAATATTGTGGTTTTAGTCAAAAGGGAAGTGTCATTAGAGTTGGTGTTACAATCATGTTATATTCCCTAGCTAGTAACGTAATTTGACTTGGCCTTTTACAAAAAACTGCAAGTTTGCAGGCACGGGCCCCATGCACAGAGGCTCTCATTTTGAGTGTGGCGGTTTTAAGACCATCACACTAGCGGTGGCGGTCGGTCTGCCACCATAGTGGTGGTCTGACCACCACATTATGACCGTGGCGGAGCTACCACAGTCGAATTACCGGCACTGCCTGGTTGCCGCCAGTTGACAGCCTGGCGGTCTCAGCGATCGTATTCCCCCAGGGCAGTGCTCCGGATTACAAGTCCCCTTTCCACCAGCCTTTGCATGGCGGTCCGACTGCCATGCAAAGGCTGGCAGAAAGGGGATGTTGGGGCTGTCCATGGGGGCCCCTGCACTTGGCATGGGCAGTGCAGGGGCCCCCATGGACAGCCCAGTCGTGGTTTCCACTGCCTAAATTAGGGACAGTGAAAAGTGCGACAGGTGCTGCCACACCAGATGTACTGCAAGATTGTAGCCGGCTCGATTACGAGCCGGTGTTAATGTTCTGGTGAGTTCGCTGGGCCGGTGGGTGGAAACACTGTTTCTGCCACCTGCCAAAGTCATGATGAGCCCCAGAGTCTTTTCTGCATGTTGATCTAACTTACATATGCAGAGGACTTGGCATGTGAGTGCAAGGTAAACACACTATTACCACACTAAGGAGTAAAAAACGTCTGAATACATTTCACTCATAAGGTGTGTAGTGAGAGTTACAAGGTGGGTTTTCTGTAGAGAGTTTCACTCAAAACATGAAAGTACATGGGTTTTCCTTAATGCCTCTATTACCCCCACCCTGGAAAACGTTTGATATTTACTTCTGCGAAGGGGGAGGGCGTAAATCCCTTTCCATGATAGAAAAAGGAATGTAAAAAAACAAAAAATGGAAGGGGTTTCACCACATGCAAAATATTTCTATGTGGATAAAACTATGCACTTGCACAAAGACAAGGGCATTTCACTAGACGTAATTATACAAAACATACAAATACTTGTGCAAAAATACTCCTGCATTGTCACACACAGGAATTCACAAGGCTTTCTGTAAGTTAGTCTGGAAAACTGCAGCTTTTTAGGTATATTTCTGAAAACTTCTTGAATTCCTACAGCTCATAAATCTGGATTGAGAAGAGGTCCTTGATCTGCAGGTGTAGGATTATACATTTCTGAGTAAATCGTGCCTTTTGCCTTATGAAGTTCCATATAATTCATATTGTTGCATTAGCTGCAGTACCTTAGCTTTTTTGTGGATCGTCTTCACTGCCACCTGCGGTACTTATTTACTTATAAATTTATTTTTTTCTTGTGTTGTACCAAAATATTATTGTGTTCACTTTAACACTCGGAAGTGGGAAGTTAGTGCTAGGGGAACAGGAAATACACCCTCAGGCTTGTTCATCGGTCAATTCTCGAAGTACAGTGAAGAGGGTGATACTATCCGGTGTATGAATGACGGGTCTCGGTCTCTTGGAGGAGTGTAGTGATCGAAAGACTATATGAGAAAGTTGTCACTAGGCACAGGAACTGCATCACAGTGAGGGTCGAAGCTTTCTCCTGCACTAATGGCACACAACTACACCTCAGAATCAACCCAAACAGTCTCAGTACCACGTGTGAGCGATTGCTTCTGTGCCACTATTGGATGATTATCAGTTTCCTTAGGAACCATGGAGACACAACTGAAGTCCTGGTTGTGGACAATTGCCCTTACTGCTGGGTCTCCTTTTGCAGGCTGGAAAAGCTAGGTCAAGAGGCTAGGTGTTATTGCTTTGTTAGAAACTTGGGAGTGGTGTTTGTGATGTTCCCTTTAATGCCCCAGTGAAAAAGCTGTGCGGGCTGCTAGCTTCCAACAATTGAAACTGCTTTGTGAAATTCTCCCTTTGTTTACTTCCATCCTTTCATTCCCTGGGCTTGCTTGTTGTGGCACTGTGACTACTGTAATTCCAAGAACCTAAGACTTCTGATTAAAACACTGAATCGACTGCACCAACTTCCAAATATTATAGTCAGGGTAGTCTATGCCCTCGGGTATTCAGAACCTGTGTCCGGGGGCAGGCAAGGTTTCCTCCTAAACAATGTATTCACATTCAAATTGAGTATTATAAATCCAGTGCTAAAAATTTCCGAGATCCTTCTGCCTCTTCAGGAATACTGGCTGGTCGTTTCCTGCCACAGCTG